>NC_051154.1:207573098-207608524 GCF_013339745.2 Dermacentor silvarum | reverse complement strand
TTTTTATAGAATCGATTAGGTAGTACTTCAGCTGTATGTACTATCCCTGTAATGTTATAGTACTTCATCTGTAGGTTACGCTGTGAAGTAAAACACTATATAAGGAGGCGATATACAGCAAACGGGACTGTATAAGAGAATAGTATAGCGCAATTTTAAACCGTAGGTGCAGGTAATCTTTATATTTGTACAAGAGGCCTGAGGAACTTGAAATGAAAGGGCCGCCGTGCACGTGTGCATTCCAGCTATGATTCTCATCAAGAACAACACCAAGATTCTTCTGCGATGAAACGCGCTCTAGAGCCCTGTCATCGTAATGCAGGTTGAAGGGCGTATAATTTTTTTTATTCGCAAGAAAAAAATATACTTTGTTTTACGAAAGTTAAAATGCAGTTTGCGTTTATCCGTGCAGATAGCAGCGCAAGCCAGGAGCTGCATTTTCATTCCGAGCTATGACTGTTTCTTTCTGCGAAAAATATGTTTGCGTCGTCTGCATATTGAATGGTTTGCTGCGTTCAAGGAATGTAATTGAAGTCATTTACGTGAAGCAAAAATCAGATGGGCACCATAATCAAACCCTGCGGCACTCCGTATTTTATGGCACCTGTTTACGAACGAATTCCGTTTACTTCTGTACACTGGCAGCGACTGATCAAGTAACTGTGTGTAAGTTGCTGAGCTATCCCTCGCACACAATACTTTGTTATTTTAAATAATAGAATGTCATGCTAAATAGGATCAAATGTTTTCTTGAAATCAAGAAATATACCTACAGTGGAAAGCCGCTCATCTAAGTTATTCGCAATGGTGTATTTTGCGTGCTTGAGCGCATCTTCTGCTGTGTATTTTTTTAAGCCATACTGCTGGTCGGTAATTACACTGTGATTAAGAAGAAACCTTGATAATATCGTGTTAATGACGTGTTCTGGGACTTTGGAGAATAGATGTAAGAGGCAAATAGCGTGGTATTGATCAAGGTCGTTAGTGTCTCCTCTTTTATGAATTATAATTACTATCGTGATTTTCATAACGCCTTGAAAAACACCTGCTGTCCGTATATAGTTGCATATGCGTGCTAGAGGAATGCTATTGATTGAAGCTACAGCTTTAATGGGAATGACATTTATGTTGTAAAAACCTTTGGAGGGATTAGATTTGAGAGTTGTAATAGTCGTGTAGACCTCGCTAGCATTCTAGAATCAGTAAGTCCGAAGGAAATCGTAAGCACCACGCTTTTAGTTAGGTAGACCTCAAAAGAAGTACTACATTCATTATTGAAGGAGGATTTGGCTGAATCCCCCCAAAATGCTCATCAAATAAGTTGACCATTGCTACATGTCTCTATACATTCCAGTTCAAAGTCAGTTGAGTCAGCGGATGATGTTCGTTAAATTTATTGTGGTTACTGAACGTTTTCCAGATATTTGATTGGTCATTTCCTTCATCTGCAAACTTCGTTGCAAAGTATTCCATTTTTACTTTTGCAGGTCTGATTTCTCGATGCCTCGTTTTCAGAACATCGTGAAATAGTAAATTTTTTCTTCAATTTTTTTATATAGCTCTCTAGATAATCATAGCTTCCTAGCTTTTTTTGTTTTAGATGGATTCAACTAAAGCAGATGCATCGTATTATGGAGCCTCAATTTTAGAAAGGAAAATGTTGTAACCCGTGTTGGGATCCTCGCTTTCGAGCACATCATCAAAGCTTGTGTTCTCTGTTGATTCACAAAATGTAGAAATGTTGCAGTCATTAACAACTCTGCGAGATTGAACTGGATGCTTCTGCATTTTACTTTTCAATAAGGATCCTGGCATAAAAAATAAAAGGTATGTAAGCATGGCGCGCATCCCTCTCACCAGGAGCCTTGAGGTATAAATAAACGAATAAGTAATCAATCAATCAATCAATCAATCAATTCTTTATTTAGCTTACCCAGGAACAACACTGAGGCCTGGGTGCTGGTGCACAGAAAAAGAAAACAAAATGTAAAAATGTAAAACAACTACGACTAGCATTATGTGATAAGGAATAGAATATTAAAAAGAACTGGGTAAACAGCTCAATAATGAACAACAATAAAGCAGTAACACACGTTTGACAAACGGAGAACATGTACGGAAGGAGAGAGAAACTAGGAGAAGTCAAGAGCAGCTAGAAAGAAGACAACACGTTTTGAAAGATATCAAGATGGAGAAAATGACATTTGTAAAGATTTTGCATTCTGTGGAGAGGCGAGTGTCTGCTGAAAGAGGCAGGAAAGTGGAATAGCCTGTGTTTCCTGGTAGCCTTCTGCGGAACCCGCAGTGAAACAGACGTCAGTGGATCCAAATATGTACTAATTCCATGAATTATTTTGTATGAAAAGAGGACGTCCGTACGACTACGTCTGCAGCTAAGTGATGGAAATGGGGGACGTTTAAAATGCGTTGGCGCGCGAAGCCAGAAAACGATGTTCATATATATACTCATACACTTTTTCTGGAGCTGCTGGTCGTATATGGGTCCCGAAACCAGAGAACCACCCCGTCCGTCGTCTGAGAAGACGCCGTCATTTGAGCTCAATAAATGTTTTTCTCTCTCTCTCTCTTCTGCACATGCTCGAATAATATGCTACTTGAATTTCTTGTGTCATTTCCACACCACTGAGGCGCATTCAAGTAATGGAAGACATGTGGATGTGAACAATTTGAGGAAGGGAAGTTGGGAACGGAATTTCCTTGTAAGTCTGCAGACAACCAAGCGTGCGCAGGCCTCGTGTAGCTACGCGCTTAGATTGGGCGGAGATGCTTAAGGTACTATCAAATTATTTAAAGAAAAAAAATCTTTTTATTTCGCAAATCGTAGGAAGGAAGAAAAAAGACGACAGGACAGAGCGCTCTGTCCTGTCGCCTTCTTCCTTCCTTTCTACGATTTGCGCACTAAAAAGGATTTTTCCTTGTCTAAACAATGTTTCACCAACCAGCCCAAGCAGCCACCCTTTTGTTGTACTATCAAAAAGCACACTGAGATCGTTTATTTCAACAACGCTGGTCAACACTGCACAGTAAACAGAATAAGGGCAGATAATATTGTCAGCGAATATAATTGTAGTTTTCTATCTATTTAGAGTGAGCCCGTTTAACTGGCACCATCCATAGAATGAGGGGGTCGGACTGCAGAGCGCGGCAGTCCTCAATATTGTGTATCACGTTAAATATTTCGATGTCATCGCAGTCAAGAAGAAATGAACATTTCTGTATTGCTGAGGAGACGTCCTTGATGCAAATTTAGAAGAGAAGCGGGTTTAACACGGATCCTAGGGGCACATCACTGGGTACCGTATCTACAAAGGAAGATTGATCATCGACGCTCACGAAGCAGGACTTATCGAGGAGATAGCTGCATAGCAGAGCTTCAGAAGCAGCATCTACACCGTAGTGTGCAAGCTTCATGAGCAGTAGGGGTGATAGACTATGTCAAATTCTTTGCTGAGGTCACAGTGCACAGCATTAACTTGCTCCCGTTGCGTGACGGGTGTGGAAACCTGCATCATAAAGCTGACAAGATTGGTCGTCGTTGAGCGGCCAGAACAAACTCCACGCTGATTTGTAGCGAGAACAGTTTTTACACTGCATGAACAATGATATACTGTGAATAGCTATAGTACGAAAAGCTTGGAAATGACAGAGAGAAGAGAAATCAGTCGATAGTTTGTGACATCCTTTTAGGCGCCCGATCTAAAAACACGAAAAACGCGAGCCGTTTTCCGAGCACACGGAAAATTGAAATTATTCAGACAGTTGTCAGATATTGATGCCAGCACTGGTACAAAGATACTGCCGTAAGCTTTGATAATAGCGGCCCGGATACCATCCGAACCGCAGGACAAAGATAGCCTCTGACGCCTGAGGCATTCGCTGATGAGATTCTCGTCAAAGATTACCGAGCTGGAAGTTCCAACAGAAGAGCGCGACTGGTGGACAGTGCTGTCCGGTGGCGGTTTATATATAGAGGAGAAATGGACAGCGAAAAAATCAGCAGCTGCTTTCACCTCTCCAACTCAGGAGTCGAGCAGATGGATACGATCTCCCCGTTTGCTGGATCGCATACGAAAGTGTCTGCAAAAGTCCACTGGCCGGCTAGAGGCGCTGTTGTCCAATAAATCAAGGGAGACTTGTGACCCTGTTTATAATAATAATAATAATAATAATAATAATAATAATAATAATAATAATAATAATAATAATAATAATAATAATAATAATAATAATAATAATAATAATAATAATAATAATAATAATAATAATAATAATATAATACTCCATCAATCAATCGTTCATTATAGTGCCCAGGAACAGCTACAGAGCCTTCGTACTGGTGCACTTAAAAAAGAGTAATACGCTCGACAAAGTGCACAGAGAAGATAAATGTGGCAGGCAAGACAATGTGAGATAGATAGGGAAACAAAAAACTGGGAGGCGGGCGTAGAACGGAGTTAGTCATACAACATGATTATATATACATATATACAAAACACAGGAAATGAACCCTGAAATATGTCGAGACAGGCAGAATACGGGCAGAATACGCATTAGATGTTTTTCTTTTTTCTTTTTTTTTTTTTTTTTTTTGGAGTCGAGCCATAGCAGAGTCTTTAATGCAATTAACAAGGCCGCTGAGAAAACGCGGAATGCTGCCCAGTATACTTTTGCGGCGCGGAAGATTGCCAATGATCAAGAAGCTTTGGACAATGTAAAATGCCATGGACCCCCTTACAGACTAACAGAAGGTCTAATTTGATGCTTCTTGATTTTATAGGTGTGAATTGAGGTATACTTGAGAGGGCCGGATTTATGGTCGCCAAATCTGGAAAAGCGGTGCTTGAAAGTAGGTATTAATTTATTTTCGACGCGTTCAGTTAGGTGTGAACTAGATTTGCACGTTCCGCCCCAACCTACAGAGGATACTCTGGTTACTCTACTCTGGTAGTGGAAGGCACACAGTAGAATACAATTTCAGAAAGGCAGCAGGGGATTGGAAGTCCTGCGATATACGACAAACAAACAAAGAGCGCGTTGTTGCGCATATTTAGCGTGTGAATAGAAGCTTAGCGTTTTTGTCAAAGTACGCACCAAGATCTCTCATTTCATCGACCCTGAGCAGTGGAGCATCCGAAGGGTGTATGAAAATTGCACATGTTGCGTTTTCCGCGTTTAACTTAATATCATAGTTTTGGAAGCATTAGAGAGTAGCTTATTGTTTCTGCACCAGTGTGAGAGTAGTAGTAGTAGTAGTAGTAGTAGTAGTAGTAGTAGTAGTAGTAGTAGTAGTAGTAGTAATAGTAGTAGTAGTAGTGGTGGTGGTGGTAGTAGTAGTAGTAGTAGTAGTAGTAGTAGTAGTAATAGTAGTAGTAGTAGTGGTGGTGGTGGTAGTAGTGGTAGTAGTAGTAGTAGTAGTAGTAGTAGTAGTAGTAGTAGTAGTAGTAGTAGTAGTAGTAACAGTCACTACGGGATCAATATTTCACATTCTCGCTGCCATGAAAGAGGTCTCAAATGGAAGAAGGGCCGTTATCGCTATCACTTCGAAGGCTTGGCCTGGACTCACCAGAACCTGTTATTCTTTCGTATGGGGCCTCCACTTTGGGATTCAGCCACACGGACGTTTGCTCCGCTGTCAAAAAAATTCTTATGGAATCCACCCGAACGCCCTGCTAAATTCTATATTTTCTTTTTTTGTGTGTGTACTCTTAAATCAATTATTATTCACTCGAGCTCACTTTACTGACTTTATTTTAACAGATAATTTACGCTAAGTCCAAATATATTCGTAAATTTATTCCTCATTATAAATTGGAATACATCCATTTCTTGGCCAATCCCACATAGTGGGTAGGAGCCACATACTTGATAGGAAATAACCGAGCATTCTGGTGATGTGGGCGGTCAAGTAAAGGAGTCTCATATGTCTATTGTGCGCTGGTCGGTTTCTATATCCCGGAAGCATGAAGGTCGCGGCAACTGGCGGTGCATCCGAGTGCGGGAGATATCGGTCGCGCTCTCTCTATCTTATCCGGCCTAGCCAAACGTGCCCGCACCCAAAGCTGGACGCCGGTGCAAGCTGAGGTCACTCCTCGCTTGCGGGAGCGCGCGCTCGTAGAGTACGTTTAGTACTGGGCAAGCGCTGCACCCAGCGGGTGCGGTGCAGCTGCCTGCGCGTTGCCCTATCCACGAATGCTGCTGAACCTTTGATAGCCGGTAACAACAAACCAAACAAAAAAGACGGTGAGCCTGGGTGTTGCAACTGGATTGAAACATTACATCTAGGGTCGAATGCGTGACGCGAAGCCCGATGACGTAATGAGAGAGTGATTGTGGAGAGGAAGAGGCGCTATTTTCTGCAGCCCTATAGCCCAGTATGACCCCCAAATATTCCAGGGGGTTATTCTGTAAGTTTCCACCTAGTGGACATGTCTATTCTGTCTGCTGCTGAAGTGCTGATTGTCTGGGGGCGCCTGTCTCCCCTTCTGACGCGCACACCAGCCCAGCCAATCAGAGCTTCAGCAGCAGACTAAATGGACATGTCCACTAGGCGGACGCTTACAAAATACCTCCCCACCCTCGTCGACCGTGGCGCACAGTAAAGACATAATAGTGGAAGTCCGAACAGAATTTATTTATTCAATAATATTTATTATTTATGCAATAATCAAATAGTCCGAATATTTATTCAATAATCATTGGATAAATAAAATAAACAAACGACTTGCCGAAGTCGTTTGGTACAGCACGACATCGCATATTTGCATGCGATTGAAAGAATCGTATAACGATTCTTTGAAGCGAAAGTTATGGTCCATTGGGTTTGTCAACGCAAGACGCACGATCAAGCGAAAACCAATCAGCCCTCCCCCTTCCACTGCCCCCCCCCCCCCCCCTTGGGGCTCACTGCACGTACTGTCCTCCAACGATCGCTGTATTACATTATAGAAGCTCATTGGGGTTAGACCGTATTAAAATTGTGGACGTTAAGGCCAGAAGCCGTGCACAAACCGGTGCAGCTGCGACGATCACGTCTGCGGCGCGCCTTGAGAACATCTGCGACATCGGCGGGTCTTGACACGCACGCTCGCATTCGCACACCGCTCGGCTAAGGCTGTCATCTAGTATCGCAGAGCTGAAGCGAATAAAGGACAGAAACTTATTCTGCATGCACACACGGTCGCGGTGTCTTCCGCGTCGCTTCGGGGCAGCATCGCTTCCGACATCCGGCAACGTCAAAGCTAGCTAGGCCGACGTGGTGACGTCGCAACCGATGACGCAAGCAATAAACTGTGCTTGCGCGTAAGACTTGTGCTTGTGCTTGCGTGTAATTCGGGTGGCTAGTGCGCCACCCGAATTTCCAGTGCAGCGGAGAGGCAGTAAACGACCCCCCCCCCCCCCTCCCCAATGTCCCACCTATGTTGTCTCAACTTCATTAGTGCTGTCTTTGTTTTCTCTTTTAATTCTGTTCCTGTTTTCCGGGAACGGGGAAGGGGGCTTGGCTTTTTGCATTAATTGTTTTGCGAAAAGGTTCTGCATTGCAGGTGGTAGTCTGAAGAAATAGATTTAAGCTCTCGACAGCTTCACACATATAGCGATGTTATATAGGCACAAAATAAAAAGAACAAAAAACAATGGAGGGCGAAGGGACGGATGTTGTATGTGTTGGGGGTGGGGTGAAACGTGGAAATATTCATTACTGTCACCGTAAATTTGCGGACTTTACCGAAATAGACAGATTGGTCAAGTAGCCGAGCTTGCGGTTTCAGTTGGTTTCGGTTAAAAAGAAACAATGAATGGCTCAAACCCTCTTAAGCAATGACTCATACCCCCGTAAACGAGGCCTCCCCATTACGACGACAGACGAGAAGTGAAATTCTACGCTGGAATGATGAGCGGTAAACGGAGCCAGCTGCGGAAGAATACGACGAATGCGTGAGCAGTGGCACGAGCGCGTTCGCGCGGTTGCACCGAGGGGCGCCAACGAGCCAGCTGTGGAAGAAGACAACGACGCTCGAGCCATTGCTGATGACGATAGTTAATCCAACATAATAATGAGAAAGACCTGACGGTTAATTGGCCCTTTTCTTAACTAAACTTATGCTCCTATATCATATCTATCCTTGAACCATTACCTTGAACTTGACTTGAACCATTACCACCTTTTAGATGGGTGCTTATTATTATCCAGGTTTCGGAGACACCTCAACTTCCGTTTGCCTGAGGCCGATTTCCGGTGTGCTCCTTTAGAGACATAATGTCGCTAGGTGCTAGCGCCATAAAAAAAAAAATCGCCATTGGTCTTCACTAGTATGAACTGCCTTGCGCTAACGCGATATGAATGCCATTTTCAGTTATGCAAGTCAGAGCTCGCATTTTTCCTCCATTTGTTCCACGTCTTTTGCCGCTGTGTCACTTATCTCACAAATATTGTCAAAAGAAAAATAACGCTGAAGCATATCGTAAATATCAGGAGACGGGCTGATAACTGAGCTTCGGCAGGAGGAAAGAAGTAAGAAACTAATAGATGGCGTTTCGAGAGAGAAGCGGAGGGGGAGGGAAGATTAGGCAGCTTTAGCCATAGCGACCCTCTGCGACAGGGCGGAGGGCCACGATCTTCCGACCCCGACGTGGGTGCGGCCCCCGACGGCTACGGGGACCCCCTGAAAAGGGAGGTACCCTAAATCAGTTCCTCGGGACCACCAATAAAGTTCTTTGTCTGTCTGTCTGTTTAGCCATAGCGCTGAGTTTGCAACTGCTACTGAGCTTCGCTGTACGTGTTCCGGCGTGGTCTAGTGGCTAGGATATCTGGCTTTCACCCAGAAGGCCCGGGTTCGATTCCCGGCGTCGGAAGTGTATGTGGTCTCATGGTGTGACGGTTACCACTTTGGATCTTTTTTTTTTTTCCTGCAAGTTTCAAAGTCCATTGCTTTCATCCGCATGCGCTGCCTGGAGGCAGGTATATATTTCTGTTCTACGTTCTCCTACGCTAAAGCCAGCCACCTTCGACAATACAATAGACCTAGTCTAGGCTTTCTATCCGAAGCCCAATAGTGGTTGCTATTTATTTTTGTTTAATAAACGTCTTTCTCTCTCGTTCTCGTCTGCGTTCATTCGTTTGCGTTCAAGCTCTGTTATCGAACGTTTTCTCGGCACTCAAAGGTAGTGACGGAAAATAAGAAAAGTGTCGGTGCATGATCATGGCACGTTTAAAAGCCCAAAACACGTGGCCCCGGTAAAGTTAGGCAAATAAAGTTGAACTCGCAGTGTAAAAAATAAACGCGAAAGAATATCAAAGAAAGAACAGCAAACATCTATTTTTATTACAGAAAATTTCTTTAAACGAACAAAAAAAAAAACAGAGTTCTTTGATTTAAAGAAATCGCTTTTGTTTCTGTTTATGCCAAAAGACAGTTTTCCTTGATTTTAACAGATTTGATCACCACTTGCGGTAAAGTGAAAGTTTTGCCATCACTATACTGTGATCGAAGTAAGATTTGTTCATCTCCTTACTATCCTCAAATGACATCTGCTTGAAGCGCAACCATCCCGTAAGTATAGGCAGATAGATGGCGTATCAGTGAGCCAATCGGTCTCAATATGTGCAAAATACACAGCTACTGTCCTGGCGAGTCATGCCGCTCAGAGCATGGCGATACCGGGTGTTCCACTGAATGCGTTCGAAATTCTTGGCTGTAGCTTAGCGGCTTTGGTGTTGCGCCGCTAAGCATGAGGTCGCGGGATCAAATCCCGGCCGCATTTCGATGGGCGCGAAATTCAGAAACGCCCGTGTCCCGTGGATTGGGGGCACGTCAGAGATCGCGAATACACGCAAAATTGCCGCACGACTGGCCGCTCGAGGCACTTTGCGTGTATTCGCGGGCTTTTATCACGCTCGGAAGAACACTTTTATGTAGCACGTATTTGAGCAACAGAAGGCTGTATCGGGAGTTTTTAATGTTGCTCCACAATTTTCTCATTGACATTTCTCATGTAATTATATAATAATCGAAAAGTTGATTGAATTATTAATTAAGACGAATTACCTCAGTAGGCGGAATGCAAAAAATAATCTGAGTATCTCCAAGCGACGGCAAACAACATTAGCTTGGTTCTGTCCAGCTACGTGGCCTTTACATATTTTTTAATCTTGGCACATGATCGTTGGGACACCCTATATATATATATATATATATATATATATTGACGCGAAATAAGTTGGCACGTGGTGACACTGGCCCCTTGAGGCGAGAACGACGAAGTTCGTGGTTGCGCGCGCGCTCTCCGAGGTCCAGCCATTATTAAAGGCTGACGTGTTTTTTTGCCTATCTGTTGTTGGTGAACTATTCTAGCTGTAATAGCTGGGTGACATTTCTGGTGGAAGTGCTGGGCACGGTCGATGTTAAGATCTCCGGAGCGTACCCCAGACCTAAGCCCGGCGAGTAGTTCGGAAGAGCTTACCCCTGTGCACGTACGTACCAGCCGGCGTCTCCAGGGACTCCAGCCACAGCACGGTCTGCTACCCGAACGAAGTAGAATGACGAACCAACCACCTCATGCCGCTACTGCAGCATCGCACGTGGTCGTCAATCAGATCCGGACGCCGAATCATTTCCACGGGAGTGCTTCAGAGGACGCCGACGACTGGCTTGACCATTTTGACCGGGTCGCCAACGTCAACGACTGGACCCACGAGCGTAAGCTTCGCTACGTGTACTTCGCTCTTGAAGAGTCCGCTAAAATATGGTTTGAGAACCACGAGGCGACACTGACGTCATGGGAAGAATTTCGTCGGCAGTTCCTCAATGCCTTCGCCAGGGCGGACCGGAAGGAGAGGGCGGAGTTAGCACTGGAGTCGAGAATTCAAGGCCCGAATGAGCGAGTGACGGCGTACGTAGAAGACATGAATCGGCTCTTCCGACGTGCGGACCCCTCTATGACTGAAGCAAAGAAGGTGCGCCACCTAATGCGCGGCGTCAAAGAGGAAATCTTTGCTGGCCTCATTCGAAATCCGCCGACGACAGTGGCAGAGTTCCACGACGAAGCCACCACCATGGAAAAGGCCCTTCAACAGCGGGCCAGGCAATACAACCGCGACGCCGTGATTTCAAGGGAGCTCTCTGCCGTTACCCTCGGCAACGACGTCGGCGCCTTGCGAGAACTCATCAGGGCTGTCATCAAGGAGGAACTGCAGAAGATGCAGACGACCGCTGCCTCTGTGGGACAACGTTCCATTGCGGAAATGGTGCGCGCCGAGGTCCGACAGGCCGTCCATGTTCCTGAACAGTACGAGGCACCACAGCAGAGACCGCGTCCTGAAATGAGTTACGCAGAAGCAGTACGTCGTCCACCACCCTCAAGCGCGTATAGCATGGTACACCCCGCTCAGCAATTGGACGTTAGCTTCAGGCCTCGCAGCACACCGCACATCGCAGAAGCAAGAACTAGGAAGAGCGACGTCTGGCGCACCGCAGACTACAAGCCCCTTTGTTACCATTGTGGCGAAGCCGGGCACATCTACAGAATGTATCCTTATCGTCATGTGGGGCTCCGAGGATTCGCACCAAATGCACCTCGTCCACGACCTGGTGAGCGGCCGCCGGAAATAGAGAGTTTCGTCGCGAATCGTCGCAATGGTGATCAACGATGGCACGAGCCCCGTTCGTCGTCTCCTGCTCGTTACAGGTCACCATCACCAAGCCAAGCCTTCTCTCGCGGCGCTCTCAGACGCCGCTCGCCAAGCCCGGCGGCTCGGGAAAACTGAGTTCAGCGACCTCCGGAGGTGAGGCCGCTGACGTCGACTGTGCGCAAGATCCTCCACTACGACGACAACGACGAAAACAGAACGACGCAGACCTACAGACGCAGTCAAACACCGTACGAAAGGTAATAACGTCGAACATTCCCGTCACCGTAGACGACGAAGACATAACAGCATTAATCGACACTGGAGCGGACACCTCAGTTATGAGCATGGACCTTGCCGGCAAGCTGAAGAAAGTTTCTACCGAGTGGACTGGGTCGCAGATTCGCACTGCAGGCGGCCATCTGCTAACCCCGGTAGGAAGATGCACAGCGCGAGTGAGCATTCGTGGGTTTACGTACCTCGGAGATTTCGTTATCCTCCCAAGCTGTTCGAGGGACCTAATTCTGGGAATGGACTTTCTGCAGGCTAATGGAGCCGTGATAAACCTACAAAAGTCGCTGGTAACGTTTTCAACGGCGCAGGCCTTAGCAGGGAGCAGCACTGACGACACGTATGTCAACGCCTTGAGGATTGTCGACGAGAACATCACGGTGCCGCCAAGGAGCAGCGTATTGACCCTCGTAACCTGCGACGCATTCGACGACTATGAGGGTATTGCCGAGGCAAATATCCCGCTGTTGCTCGAAAGACACATCTGCATCGCCCGGGGCCTTGTTCGAATACAGAATAAGTGCTCGCAAGTTTTGCTGACAAATTTCAGCCATGAGTATCAGCACGTCCCTCAAGGTACAGCTGTGGCCTTTCTGAACGGCATTGCTGACTTCTCCGACGTGGGCACGTTACAGGTGACTTCACCGGATGTAACAACTCACGCCAGCCTGAGTACCCGCGTCCACATTAATGCTGACTTAGCAGATGTACAGAAGAATCAGCTACTGGGCCTAGTGACAGAATTCTCTGGCTGTTTTTCCACAGAATCTAGAGTCCAGCGCACCTCCATTACGCAACACCGGATAGTTACAGAGGAGTCGGCGCGGCCTGTTCGTCAGCACCCGTACCGCGTGTCACCTATGGAGCGGGAGGCGATTAAGCGTCAAGTTGAAGAAATGCTCAATGATGACGTCATCCAGCCGTCGACAAGTCCGTGGGCGTCCCCTGTCGTGCTAGTAAAAAAGAAAGACAACACGCTCCGCTTCTGCGTTGACTACAGATGGCTTAACCGAGTCACCAAACGCGACGTTTACCCCCTGCCACGGATCGATGACGCTTTGGACCGTCTGCGCCATGCTGAGTTCTTTACTTCGTTAGACCTAAAGTCAGGGTACTGGCAAATCGAAGTGGACGAGCGTGACCGTGAAAAAACCGCCTTCGTGACTCCCGACGGGCTATACGAATTTAAAGTCCTGCCTTTCGGTCTCTGTTCCGCTCCTGCTACGTTTCAACGAATGATGGACACTGTACTCGTCGGACTAAAGTGACAGACGTGTCTAGTGTACCTTGACGACGTTGTTGTGTTTTCCAGCACGTTCGATGAACATCTCACCCGACTACGAAGTGTCCTTACCGCAATACGCAAGGCAAACCTCACCATCAAGCCTGAAAAATGTTACTTTGGCTTCCGGGAACTCAAGTTTTTAGGCCACGTGGTCAGCTCCCAAGGAGTACGACCAGACCCAGAAAAGCTCGCTGCCGTTGCCGAGTTTCCTCACCCTAAAGACAAGAAGGCTGTTCAGCGGTTCCTGGGCCTCTGCGCTTACTACCGCCGTTTCGTTGAAGGCTTCTCGAGGATTGCTGAACCTATCACGAGACTGACGCGACAAGATGTGCCCTTTGTGTGGACGGAAGACCAAGAGCTGGCCTTCACCGAATTGCGCAAACGCCTTCAATCCGCTCCAGTACTGGCGCATTTTGATGACACCGCGCCAACTGAAATTCACACAGACGCAAGCAACGTAGGACTCGGGGCTATTCTGGTGCAATGGCAAGACGGCGCAGAACGTGTAATTGCGTACGCGAGCCGTAGTCTCACAAAAGCAGAAGCTAATTATTCGACCACCGAAAAAGAATGTTTAGCAGTCGTGTGGGCCATCAGCAAGTTCCGACCTTACTTATACGGCCGGCCATTTCGAGTGATCAGTGACCACCATTCGCTCTGCTGGCTTGCCAATCTACGAGACCCGTCAGGTCGCCTCGCTCGTTGGAGCCTCCGCCTCCAGGAATACGACATGACTGTTGTCTACAGATCGGGCCGTAAGCATAGCGACGCTGACTGCTTGTCACGTTCTCCTATTCCCTCGACATCCTCCGACTTGGAGCTAGATTTGCCGTTTCTTGGTGTCGTCGACGTGGTGCGCATGGCTGACTACCAACGTGCAGACTCTGAACTGCTTCCAGTCATCCGATATCTCGAGGGAGCTGACGTTGTTGTCCCACGCCCACTTTCACGAGGATTGACATCGTACTTCCTGCGGAACGATGTCCTGTACAAGAAAAATTTCGAGAACAGCCAAGAAACGTTCCTTCTCGTCGTTCCGACTGCGCTGCGCGAGGAAGTTTTACAGGCGTGTCACGACGATCCCTGTGCCGGCCACTTAGGCTTCGCGAGGACATTAGCGCGCATACGGCGGAAATACTATTGGCCACACCTATTTTCGTCGGTTCAGTGCTATGTGCGAACGTGCCGTGACTGTCAGAGGCGTAAAGTCCCACCCGTCAAGCCTGCCGGCCTCCTTCAGCCTTTGGATCCGCCCCCGGCGCCGTTCCAGCAAGTGGGAATGGACCTTCTTGGTCCGTTCCCCACGTCTTCCTTGCAAAACAAGTGTATAATCGTGGCAACCGATTATTTAACTCGCTATGCGGAGACAAAAGCTGTGCCGCGGGGAACTGCTGCTGAAGTCGCCAGCTTCTTCGTCCACAACATCGTGCTTCGTCACGGTGCACCCGCTGTGCTCATTACTGATCGCGGTGCAGCGTTTACAGCGGAGTTGTTGCAACAAGTCGTCACGCTGACGCATACTGATCACCGAAGGACCACAGCCTATCATCCCCAGACTAACGGCTTAACAGAGCGCCTGAACAGAACATTGGCCGACATGCTATCTATGTACATTGATGTGGAACACAAGACATGGGATGAAATTTTGCCATACGTGACGTTTGCTTACAATACCGCTGTGCAGGAAACCACCGAGTTTACACCATTCGAGCTCGTTTACGGACGTCGCGTTACAACCCCCTTAGACGCCATGCTCCCGGTAGACCACGGAGCCACAAGTAATGACACCACTGAGGAGTTCGTCGAGAAAGCGGAGGAAGCTCGCCAGCTTGCTCGGAATCGCATCCGCACCCAGCAGAATACCGACGCCTGCCGTTACAACCGGACCCGACGGAACGTCCAGTACTCACCAGGCGACCGCGTGTGGGTGTGGACACCTATCCGACACCGTGGGCTCTCGGAGAAATTGTTGCGCCGCTATTTCGGCCCCTACGAAGTTGTACGCCGCCTCAGTGATGTGAACTATGAGGTGGTGCCTCAAAGCTCTGATCTTAGTTCGAACCGACGCCGTCCCCGTGCTGAAGTCGTCCACGTAGTACGGATGAAGCCGTACTACGCACGCGAGGGATAAGCAACCCTCACAAACCGCTTCAGCACTGTGTACATTCCTGTATGTTTTTTTTCTTTCCATGTTGGCACTCTTGCCTATATTGCTCGCCCCATGCCCTTGAAGCGACCGGGTCGGTCGCTTTTGAGAGGGGAGCAATGACGCGAAATAAGTTGGCACGTGGTGACACTGGCCCCTTGAGGCGAGAACGACGAAGTTCGTGGTTGCGCGCGCGCTCTCCGAGGTCCAGCCATTATTAAAGGCTGACGTGTTTTTTTGCCTATCTGTTGCTGGTGAACTATTCTAGCTGTAATAGCTGGGTGACAATATATCTTAACCGAGAAAGTGTAAGAGTGGGGTTGAAGATTAACATGCAGAAGACAAAGATAATGTTATATAGCCTAGCTGGCAAGAGAATAAGAATTCAGGATCGCCAGTCAGCCTCTAGAGCCTGTAAAGGAGTACGTTTGTCTAGGTCAATTACTCACAGGGGACCCTGATCATGAGGAGGAAATTTACAGAAGAATAAAATTAGGTTGGAGTGCATACGGCAGGCATTGCCAAATCCTGACTGGGAGCTTACCACTGTCGTTGAAAAGAAAAGTGTACAATCATTGCATTCTACCGGTACTATAACATATGGGGCAGAAACTTGGAGGTTAACAAAGAAGCTCGAGAACAAGTTAAGGACCGCACAAAGAGCGATGGAACAAAAAAAAATGTTAGGCCTAACGTTAAGAGACAGGAAGAGAGCGCTGTGGATCAGAGGAGAAACGGGGTTAACCGATATTCTAGTTGACATTGAACGGGGGGGAAATGGAGCTGGGCAGGCCATGTAATGCGTAGGATGGATAAGCGGTGGACCATTACAGTTACAGAATGGATAACAAGAGAAGGGAAGTGCAGTCGAGGATGGCAGAAAACTAGGTGGGGTGATGAAGTTAGGAAATTTGCAGGCGCAAGCTGGAATCAGTTAGCGCAAGACTAGGGGTAATTGGAGATCACAGGGAGAGTCCTTCGTCCTGCAGTGGACATAAATATAGACTGATGATATATATATATATATATATATATATATATATATATATATATATATATATACGATAAGAGAGGCAACCGAGGTGCATGATATTTATTAGTCATATCATAACACGAAGGACAGCATATATATTAGGAGAAACTCTGTAGTTCGTAATTGAACTAAATAAATTATAAATAAATGGAAATGAAAGTGGATGAAAAAACAACTGGCCGCAGGTATTTTCCGCAGGTACTGGAAAATTAAATGCGCAAGTGAACGTTAGGTGCATAACATTCTCAACAGAGACAAAGGCGCACCAAAAAGATTCTGGAACCATGTAAGAGCACTCGAAGCTTCAACTAAAATTCGCAAACGGATATAAGGGATGAAGACGGTAACATCTTCAATTGAGACGACGCGCTGTATGGGGTATGTGAGAGAAGTTAGTGATAACTTCAGCAAGGAAGAAAGCTCAGTCCAGGGTCAACCGGCTCCTGCAACAGAGATTAAAATTTACCGTAGAAGACTTTTACTGGAAAAAGCAGACAAAAATGTCCCTAATAACACGGTAGCATGCATGACCAGAATAAATCCCAATAGATCTAATCAAACAGATGGGTCTATGAGCAAGGCACAGTGCACTGGTGGCATATAGAGCAAGTGATTCACACGAAGAAAATCCCGATAGACGGCGTGAAAGCAAAATGAACCTCATCTACGAAGTCAAAGGTGATAAGGATAATACGAGCTCCAACAGACAAGTTACAGAAACGTCCGTGATATATAGAATGGCAATGCAAGTCAAAAAATTATATTTGTTGAATTGGGTGGAAAAAAAACATTATATATTGGGGGATCTACCGAATGGGTTCAGACCAGGCAGACGCTTGGAAGATATTTTTGTACGAACTCGGTGCATAGAGATTTAATTTAAACCCCAAGTAGACCTTTATGGATAGCATTTCTAGATATTAAGAGAGATTACGACAACGTAGACATGGAATTGCTATGGGATATTCTCTAGCATGAGGGCATAGATAACAATTTTTTGGCAGCTGCTAAGGGAGTTATAAGAACAACTGAGTACAAATTGTAGGGAAGGCCGGATATGCAAAGAACTATAGTGGAATTTCACCGTGAACTGAAACAAGGATGCCCTCTGTCTCTATTGTCACTCACGCTTTATGTTAAGGGCATAGAAAGATGACTGGAAAATAGTTAATTAGGATTTGATTTATCCTACATCCGTAATCGGCAAATGGCGCAACAGAATGTCCCTGGGCTGATGTATGCAGACGACATAGTGCTACTAGTGGACAATGCAAGGGATTTACGGGGTGGTATTTAACTGAGCTAGCTGATTCATAGCTAAGACGAGTTTGAGCAGCTGAACTGAAAAAAAAAACAATAAAGGACTAAAGACCTTGTCTATCTTCCTTTTCCTCTTTTTTTTTAGTGCAGCTGTTTAACATGTAAGATTTAGAGAGACTTAAGAGCATATGTGGTCATGCAGCGACAAATCTAGGCCTTACGTTTAGCATAGAAAAATGGGGAATTATGATCTGTAATGAAGAGATGAGTAATGACGTGGTATCAACAGCAAGCCCATGGCCATAGCCAAGCAATATAAATACCTGGGAGTATACATAAATGAAGGAAAGACTTACCCAAATATCCACCGAGACAATCTTAAAATGAAGGGGAAGCGAATGCAGCAATAATGAAACCTTGGGGATACAATACGTATGAGGTGGTGTGAGGAATTTGGAAAAAAGTTATGGGGCTAGCGCTAGCAATCGCAAAGGCTATTTTGTGGTTAAAATCAGACACCTTGTTGAGGTTGGAGTCAACCAAGGTTCGGTAGGCCGGTTGGCTTTGGGGGCGCGCGGTAAAACCTCAAAGGAGGCAATGCTGGGTTACATGGTTTGGGGGCCGCTTTTGAAGTCAGAGAAGCGCAGAGCAAAATTAGTTTTGAAGAAAGACTCAGGAAAATGCATGAAAATAAATGGGTGGTTAGAGTGCACAAATATCTGTACCTCGAAAGCGTTGACACGGAATGGAGGAAGTGGTCACGAAAGTTGGCAACCAAGTACAGGGTAGTCGAAAGTGTAAATAGACAACCACGAGTCATCAAAAAGAAGAGAGAAACAGAGACAGTGGACTGGGTGTAAAGGATGGAAACAAAAAATACCATGGAGATTTACAAGAATGGCAAGGCAGAAATTCGAATCGGAAATCGGTACAATAACACAAAAGACAGCGCCTTGCGATTTGAGGCCCGATCTGGTTGCCTAAAGGCAAAAAATTGGGAGGACGCTTAAGCTTCGCTTTTAAGAGTGGAACGCGATAGCATTCAAAGATCCCTGACTGCTACTCATGGTTCCCGACGACTGCAGCTTATGCAACCGGTTGGTTACTGGCAAACACTGGTGGCGAATGCTATGCACGTAGGCGAGCTTTCTGGTGGAAACGCGGCCTCTTGCGTGGGCCGATCCCGGAGATAGTGCACAACCGTGCCAAAGAAATTGCATCATTTTCAGGTTTCCGTATTTGTTGCGCACTTTTAATATTTCAGTCTGAGAAGAGTTAACATAAAAGGCATGCGCTGTGGGTGTTTTGTTTTATTACATTTGTTTGTGGATTGTCATTCTCAAAATTCCGAGGAATAGCTTTGCCAAGAATGCAAGACAAGGTATGAGCAACATTAATTAATGATAGAATGGTGTGGCATACCTAAACGTGGTTGGGGAACCTTTTCTCGGCCGCGGGCGCCAATGCCGACGCCGGATTTTATGGGACACGGGGCTCTAAACGCTATCGCGTTAAAACATACCGGAGCAAAAACAAACAAACCAACACAAAAAGCAGCCCTTCCCCTGTCAAGGAAATGGGCGTAAGCGAAACCTGGCCGTGTGTTTCTTCGGTGTTCCTCCGAACGAATTGCACTGACGAGTACCACGTTGTGCTCGAACCACAACCGGTCATACGCACTGCAGCTAGCTCCGAAGTTTCGGTTGAAAAACTCGCGTTGAAACCTGGCCGTCGCAGCGGGGAAGTTGGCGCTAGCGTTGCCGAGGCGTGAACCACCGTTGTCGGGTTCATGGAGGGCAAGACGACGCTGACGTTTGGCCTCAACATATCGTGCTTCCGCGACTCGGGGTCGGCGGCTCTTCGCTGACGTTTGGGCTCAACATCGCGCTCCCTCAACTCAGGGTCCGCGGCTCTTCGTTGACGTTTCACCTGGGCTTCGGAAGCCATTATGCTAGAATCGGCACGTCGACGACGAGCCCTTTCCAGAGCGTGTTCATTCTGGATGGATTTCCATAAAATTTCATCAAAATTAAATCTGTCCGTTAAGTAAGACAATAAATGGCTCATATCCCCTTAAGCAATGGCTCATACCCCTGTAAACGCGGCCTCCCCATTACGACGACAGAAGAGATGTGAAATTCTACGCCGGAATGATGAGTGAGTGAGTGAGTGAGTGAGTGAGTGAGTGAGTGAGTGAGTGAGTGAGTGAGTGAGTGAGTGAGTGAGTGAGTGAGTGAGTGAGTGAGTGAGTGAGTGAGTGAGTGAGTGAGTGAGTACGAACTTTGTTTAGGTCCTGAGGAGAAAGAATTAAAGCGGGGCCGGAGGCCCCGCCAATCCATCCGGCGGCTCCACCCAGGTCGGGGCCTGTAGACAGAGTCCTTCGGCGACGGCCCGGGCCTGGACAGTCTTGAACTGAGCGATGAGCCCTGTGCTTCTGAGCGCTGAGTCCCAGGAGTACTGGTCAGGAAAGTCCGTGCCCGCGTTGGCAGGGCACAGCCAGAGCATGTGTTCAAAGTTGTTGTATTCGTGGCCGCAGTGTTGGCATTCAGTAGGAAGGTCAGAATTGATCCTGCTTAGTGTTGTTGGTGAAATGTATGTTCTAGCCTGCAACTGTCTGTAAGTGACGGCCTGTGCTTTTTTGAGCTTTGGGTGAGGAGGAGGGAAAATTCTTCGTGATAACGTATGATTAGAAGTGATTTCGTGGTATGAGACCAGCGGGTCTTTGTTGTCTAGGTTCCTCTAGGCTGGATTGAAGCGAGGGGCGGACCGCAGACGCGGAATGTGAGTTCTCGCGCCATTTGGTGTGCCCGCTCGTTCGGATTACAGTCAGGAGGTCCGGAAATGTTGCCCATGTGGGCCGGGAACCATGTGATGTGTGGGGACGTGAGGTTGTCTCTTCCCGTTTCTTGGAATAAGATTTTGTTGACAACCTTAGCTGCTTTCATATACGAGAGCCGCCGAGAAGGTCCTAACGGCTATTCTTGAGTCCGAGCAAATGACGGAGGCTCCTTTGCAGCTTCGAAGGGCCACCGCAATGGCCATTTCTTCTGCTTCCTGAGCGAAGTTGGTAACTACTGTGGCTGCGTTGACGAGCGAGTCATGGGAGTCCACCACAGACACCGCGTAGGCGGCAACCCAGCCAGCTGTGGAAGCAGACGAGGACGACGAACGCAGGAGCAGTGGCACGAGCGCGTGCCGACCACCTGTGCAGCTCTGAGAGCAGCTGGTTTTTTTAGCGTTACATCGCCAGCGCAGGATTCGCTTGAATATTCGCTACAGGATGAGGCTTGCGTCTGCTGTAGCAAAAATCTGCGGACAACTAAGCCCATTCTATGGAATGCGAATGTATTCACCCAGCGAGACCTGCAGGTAACGTTAACCTTCCAGAAGCGATGGGATTCAAAGCGGATGGAAGCATTACCCGTCAGCAGTCGAAATTATCAAGAAAAGTTTAGAATAGTGGAAGAAAAAAGCAGGGAAGAGATTGAGAGGACAGGAGCCATTACAGGCTCAGGTAACTGCACAAAGTAACTTTTAAGGAGGAGACAAAAAATTAAGATGTAGGCAAAAGGCTAGGTTGATAAGCACGTACAGATTACCTGATTAACTCGAGCCGGCTAGGTGAACGTTTGTCACCGCTCCGTTTCAAAGGAGATGCCAATAAATCATCATCATAATCATCCACCGATGACTGCTGACTGAGCATTTAGGCACATTATTTTGTAATTTGTGTTGCTGTTGTTATTCCAGATATTTTGTATTTTTGAAAAAAAAAACAAGCTCTGTTGACAACTTACTCCACTTACAAATAGTTACACCGAATGAAGCAAACAGACAATGAAGCCAGAAAGCACAGGGGGAGTTAACTGCCACTTTTATCTGAAAAGTAGCACGTGCCAATGCTAGCAGCCGCGATGCAGCAGAACAGATTTAGAACACAGGCACAAAAGAGCGCACACACAAGAAATTCCTTTCCATGGTACGTAGACGAGTCTCAGACAACGGTATAGCGCACCATATGTCCTGGTTCCGTGACCTCGCGAATTTTGTAGGCGTGGCGCATTACGACAGCGAACTGAAGGTGATGATGCGGCTCGATCGTTGCAAAAGTGGTGCGGCCCGCCTCCAGCAGGCCCCGCTCGACAAATGCACGCAGATCGGGACTGGTGACTATTTCTTGCTCTCGATACGTGGAAAGCCGCTGTTTCAGCGCTGCCTTCATGTGGCAGCTGCTCCGCACCAACAGCTTATATTTCCTTTCCAGTATCGGTTAAAGACGCCCACCTGTTCGTTGAAGGAGACCTGGGCCGGTATTTTGTAGCGATGCCTTTCCGATGCTAATGCCTTTTCGCGCTTGGTCAGTGGTCAGAGCGACGGTCCGCTCACGTTATCAATGGGATCAGCCGGCCGTGAGCGGTGGATGATAAGACTAGTATATAATAAAGCATAACGCATCGCCACAAAAATACCGGCCCTGTCGATCTGCCGTGTACCATGCCGGAGAAGTTCTTGAACGCGTGCTCCGTCAAATGGTCTCTGTTCCCGCCAGATGCGGCGCCGCATGCGGCATACGACGATTCGGGGCACACGGGACGTGCATCCGAACGAGCGAGTGGCGCATTTGCTCCGCCCAGGTCCTGCGCCCCAGCTTGTACGCTCGGAAGACTTCATATCCTCGTCGAGAAATGCAAACTCAACAACCTTGTGCAACACTGTCACTAAAATTACGTCGTTGTGAGCGACAAAACACTTTGCAACGGTGTGTTGTCCACTGACGGAGCGAGCGATAGGGCCGGTAGGCCTAGCTCGGCGGACGGCTCTTGCGATCCAGTCTGAGCTCGTCGAAGTGCGCTTATTTTTGTCAACACAATTAACACTATACACGTAGGTTACCCGCAATTAAATAGACTCTTGATTACTCGACGCCGTCGATGCGAAGAGCAAGCGTGCAAGCTAAGCGAGCAGCCTTGCTCATGCAGGCGGTCGGTGCATGCAGTCTACCTGCGAAATGCTGTTCCCGGCGAAATCCCGGCCGATCTCGCCAGTAGCTGAGTGCTAGCGTACTAGGCGCTGCTTTGCAAAACAGGCACACGTTCGAAACTGGTAACTATTTTATGCAAAAAAAAAAAAAAAAAAAGATGCTGTTGTAGCCGGCCAGAAAAAAAAAAAAGAAGAAGAAAGAAAGAAAGAAAGAAAACGGCGAGCAACCGCCGCGTCGGCGCCGCCTCTGTGAACGGATCATCATAAAATGTCACATGCCAGGCGCGCTGTCATTGGCTGCGGCGAAACGACGGCGCGGTTGTTAACCGGGGCACTCGGTCCAGCCTTGGCCAAGTCTTCACTCGCTGTAGCCGCGGGGCAGGGGCTTTCTTCTTTCTGAGGCGTACCTGATGGTGACAGGCTCTCGAGCCACGCCTTCTCGCACTGAGCTAGCTGAAGTCGAAGTTTGCGGACCGCGAGCAACTTCAATTCTTGCTCTCTCAGCTTCCCGCGTAGATCTTCAAGCTCTCCCAGTACGGTGGCTTCACTCCCGTCGAGCTTGATCGTCTCGTCTGGGGACTCGCTGTGGGGCCCACCCAGGCACTCCTCTAGCTGGGCTTGGACCTCTTGGCACACTCTTGAGGCGCGTTCTCGAGCTGCAGAGCTGGATTGTTCGCGTCGGCTTGCATCCATGGCCATCTGTCGAGAGACGATCGCTTGTTTGCTTGCTGGTTGCAACGGACGACATACAGGAAGAGCGCGAGGCTCGTGGGCATTCGTTGTCGTCGTCCGCGGAATGTCCGTGGCGCGTGAGGGGTTCGGCCACAAATCGGGTGTTTAGGAGAAACGGACGAGGACGAAGTGAATTAACAATTTGGAAGTTGTCACTTGCATATAACTATACTCACATTGCGGTCTCGCCCGTAATGAATGAGAGGCAGTGACGCAATAGCGGGAGAAATGTAATGTGCGGTAAGCCTTTCAAGCTTATTCGCGCGGTGTCAGTCGCAGTAAAGATTCGCTGATATGCGCACGAGAAACCTAGATCCTTCCGAGAAGAAAAAAAAAAAAAAAGAAGTCAGTCGTCTTGGTTTATACAGGTGGCGATCCCTGATGGTATAGATATCAAAACACGACTTTCATTCCTCTACTTCTTATCAAGCCTTTCGTTTCTTACAGCTATAGTTGGTTTAATTATTGAAGCAATTAATTATTATTATTTTTCTTCTCGATCTTTCTGTTAACATTTTAATGACGGCACATATAGGTATCCGAAAAAATTCTCATCTTCTATCTAAATTTGCAAAACACATGGATCATAAGCATATAATCAACGAAAAGAAAACATATTTTGGGTAAATATTTTGCAGCAACAGGAGGGAAACACTAGGGAGAAAGCTGGAAGTGGACTTCACCCCCATGAAACTTAAGGTTTCGTTTGCAATTTCTACACACAGCTCTCGTCACATGCGGTGTATATTTCATTTGCTTTACACCCCGTGAGTGATCGACATCACTGCAACTGGAGACTTGTTGCCTGTCATTCAGCATTGGCGGACGCAGTAAGCCAGAAATTTAGTACTCAATACCGAAACTCAACAAGAAAACACATTTTTTTCCACATTTTAATGACGGCATATATAGGTACCCGAAAAAATTCTCATTTTCTATCTAAATTTGCAAAACACATGGAGCATAAGCATATAATCAACGAAAATAAAACATAATTTTGTTGCCTGTAGGTAACATTAAAATTAGCAGCCGATCCACGAAGTGAATGCTGATGATGGAGCGAAGCTCCTTGGACGATTACGGCTGCTGCTCGAGCTTTCGCTTCGGGGTCTTGCTGCCGTTGCCGGCGTGCTGCTGCTTCTCGTGCTCGTAGCTCGGGGTTAGCTTCGCGGCGTTGCCGTGGGGCTGCCGCGTCTCGTTCTCGAAGTCTAGGATCAGAGTCACGACGTTTGCGCTTATGTTTGCGGTCCTCCATACTGCAGTGCTAAGTGTAGCGGCGCGGCGCCGGCGCAACACCTGCGCGGTCGGTATGCGCGCTGCGTGCGCGACGGGGAGGTATACGACGACGACGGCGACAGCGGACGTCGTGAGAGCCTAAGGAGCTTCGCTCCTAATAAATAAAGGGTAAAAAAAATGCAGGAACATGACACAGAAATAAAACGATGGGAGATCACCTGCAGTAGGGTGGAATTCTAGCCACCCTACCTGCGGGTTTGATGCAACGCCAGTATGTTGTCATGTAGCGCGCGCTCACCTTTTCTGTTGTTTTTGTAAGCAGTGATTTAGCGCTGTACAGAGTTATCAAATGGCTATGGTTGTTTTCCAAGGACAAGATGCCCGCGAATACACGCAAAGTGCCTCGAGCCACCAGTTGCGCGGTAATTTTGCGTGTATTAGCGGGCTTCCTTCACGCTCGGAAAAACACTTTTATGTAGCACGTATTGAGAAACAGATAGCTGTATCGGGAGTTTTTCATGTGGCTCTACAATTTTCTCATTGGCACTTTTACTCTAATTATAATAATTGAGAAGTTGATTAATTAATTAAGACTCATTATCTAATTAGGCGGAATGCAATAAATAATCTGAGTATCTCCAAGCGATGGCAAACAACATTACCTTGGTTCTGTCCAGCTACGTATAACATTAGCATATTTTTTGAAGTTTGGCCCAAGTTAAGTTAAGGGGGGGGGGGGGGGGGGCTAGTCTGACCCCAGCAAGGACTTTCAATAAGGTTTTGTCTCTCCCCCTCGAAAGGAAAGGCGCACGAGTGTTCGTGAGAAATTCCAGCTGTTTTCGCGCTGCGAAGCCGCTTTGATAGAGGAGCGCGTGATCTGCGCACCGCGCTGTAAAGGCCCCTCACCAACCTGGTGAGGGGCCCTTACAAATATTATCTTCGTAACTCGAGGTCCAGTGGTGCGCCTTGATCTTTTCTTCTAGCACATCAGAAAATACATGCCTATGTTTAAATTAGACAACAATTATTGGTACCGTAGCAGGGCGGGGGTACCCCACAGGGCGCCAGTGGATCCCTTTACCCAATAGAAGACGCGCGTCCAAGTTTTATTCATGGTACATAATGTTACACTTAAATACTGGTGAAAGCATCATTCATGTCTTTTATTTTTGTCTCAACGGTGTGCTTTCAAACAAGTATTGGAAACAAATGCCTGCTTTCCTACAAGCTCTAGATCTGCGCGTGTCGTTAACCTTTTATTTTATCTTTTTGTTTGAATGAGCGGTGTGGATGTTCGGACATGCGATCAATCAGAATGCATTTGTTCGTCTGCCCAGGAGGGCAAGAGAGATAATTTATTGCAGGCATTAATGGAAGGGAGGTCGGCTAACTAATATATTCTGACCTGCTGCTGTGCTCAGGGGAAGAAGGAAAGGAGACAAAGTGTTGAAAGATGATGATGAGAACAGGAAATTCGTGTATGCACGTAGCGCACAAACATAGCACATAAACTCGCAGTTTCATCCGGATGTGCCTTGTTCTGCCTACAAACAGATCAATCGAAATGATTAATTGAATAATTACATAAACAAGCTAAATAACTTTTAATTAATTACTTCACGGTACATATTTCTGTCTACAAATATTTCAATCTACAAAACATGTTAATTAGTTGATTAAATATCTTGATTTTTCGTAGAAGTAGTGGCCACCTCATCGAGTGATCAAGTGTTAGAAATGTACAATCTGCCACAGGCAATTTTTAAAAATTTGGCGAAGCTAAAGAACATTCATTTTTACGCTAGCAAGTCCGCAGTAGGACACAAATATTGATTAAAAAAAAACAAGAAAAAAAAAAAAAAAACGTGAAAGCGGTACGAAATTTATAGTGTGACATTTATCTCTATATAAATTGCGAATGGAAAGTGGTACCGGTACGTTGGCCGCTCAAGAAATGATAACACAGACTAGAAAGAATTATAATAGTACATGCGCCATGAAGAACCCCGACAGTTCAGGTGCACTCATTATCGGTCTGACAACTCATTGACAGCGTGATACGAAAACTCGTAGGGGTCACTTCGTAAGCTCCACATCAGCATAATAGTATACAAGTGCAAGATGTCCTGAGCAAGTTTTCATACCTGAGGGCACCATGTACTTGAAAAGCGCAAGGCGACGTCGTCCAGCCACCAGATATGCGTAGCGACTCGTATCTTTGTGCAGTTGATGAAAGTATCGAGACGCCCAGCTCACACACCCTCCCGATTCTTGTCCAAGTATAGTAGTGGTGATTAGTTCATTAAAATAAAATAAAAATAAGGAAAGGAGAAAAATGACTGCTACTGACACCTGAACGGCAGTCGGCAAGGGGTGAGGAGTAAAAGCTAGGATACCGGACATCTACAGCGTTGCTACAGCGGAGCAGGCGCGCCAAAGTTGGGCCGCTCTAGCTGTATAGTTAGGGCCCATGCACACTTGCGACTAGACGACATCCCGCGACCGATTGTGACTGGTGACCAGAAAGCTACTCAAGACGAACGATGTGCACACTCACAAATGCGACCGACCAGTCGCCCATTCACACTTGCGACTGGGCGAGGTCGCGCGACCAAGTTGGTCGCAAAGCGACCAGTCGCAAGTAGTCGCAAATGGTCGCTTTTCTCGAAATGCGACCATTTCGGGCCAGTCGCCACTGCTCGATTTTTCAGTCGCGCGACTGCAGTCGCAGAACAGCTGAACCAATCAGATGCGAAGGAACAGGACGTCGATCCGTATACGCTGACGCTTATTTTACGCGGCGATGACATTTCAAGCAGACGTGAACGGCGTATCGCGATACATTTCGGTTTAGCGACTCGTCGGTCGCATTTCTGGTCGCCAGTCGCAATTGGTCGCGCGACCTCGCCTTGTCACGCACATATGTGAATGGGCCCTTCACTCGCTGATTATCAAAATGCATTTACTATCATAATTTTTTTTTAAATTTGTACTAAGGACGTTTGCCTTCGTTTATATTTTAGAGGCGTTGAACCGTTTGAACGGTACGTTATGGAACGGTATACATGCACTCCGACATGAAGCGCCTCAAGTACCTCAAGCATCCTGAAGTTCTCATCCGCTGCACAAGCGACGCGGTCTATGCCAACGTTACTAGAAGAAATCTTCTAGTAACGTTGGTCTATGCGGTCTTTTGGGATGCATGCCAAGTGTTATTCTGTTCTTGTTACATCACCATGGGACAGGCTCGCGATATGCGGCTGTCGAACGTGACATTCTTGAAGATATGCGACCACAGAACACCCATACAATGCGACTCCGAAGCGGGTACTACACTGTTTTCGCCGCTGCTGCCTTTCGTTAGCCGCGTATGTGCCTACTTCTCTCACACATTTGCGTCACGTAGCGGGTTTCATTTAGCAATCTGGCTACCATGAGTATGGCTTAAAGCCGTCTGCTGTTGGTCGGATGGTACGGAGATATGCAAACTCTTGAGACAAGTGTAGTTTGCAGCGTCTGCGCAGCTGTCTCTCACTACTGACCTGTTGTTTAGTCATAGTTAATTGTAGTCAACTATGACGTCCCTCTACAGGAACGTATTCTGGTTTGCGAAGGGCATGAAAGAGTACAGCAGGTAAGAAAACTGCGTGGGCATACTGGTGTGACACATGTACGACGTTGTTTACAGCTCTCCTGACCTTTATATAATCGATGCATCGAAGGCCAGAATTTTTTTACAAAGTATGTTTTACGGCCAACGCTTACAGCGCGGGTGGGTTGCACTTCTACTTGACAGTCGCGCGTTTTGGGCGTGTCCGCGTACGGTACGGTACGTTTAGTTGAATTCACGTACGGTTACCACGTAGCTTGCCAAGCTCGGTCTCTGAGACCTCATTATTTGTATGAATATATTTTACCGCATAAAATGAAGTGAGGACATGTCTGCTTTGCTCTCCAATTTTCAGGAGCGGGTTTCGGTCTGCTTGCCGATCCTTCAACCTCCCCGACTTGGACGTTGATTGCACCGGTAAAGTTTTCATGATTACCGGCGCCACGGGTACGCTTGGGAAGGTTGTTGCTATCCAACTTGCGCAGAAAGGTGGGACATGCATGTTACTGTATTTTTTATTTGTTTCACCATCTGCTGCTTTTTAATTAGCCACATATATTGATAGTTGAAGCTTCGAACCTCATCTGTCAAGTGTTGTATAGCTTAATTAAGGCATTAATCTATCTGTGAGACCTTGTGCCCATAAAGCACACTTGTTCTAATAAAAAAAAAAAAAATGAACACGGGTACCATGACCTGGCAAAGATATGACAAGTGTAGAAAATGCTCGCTGTGATATATGGGACGTACTCGTTGTTGTTGTTGTTGTTGTTGTTGTTGTTGTTGAGCTTGGCACGTACCTGCGTTAGGGGATTGGTTAAGGTGTGCCAATTATAATAACACGACTCTATCAAGCATGTGACGAAACTTTTTCAAACAGGTGGTACAGTGCACCTCGTGTGCAGAGATGAAGAGAAGGCGGAAATTTTGAGGAAAACTATCACTGACATAACAGAAAATGAGGTATGCGCGCTTGCCGGCAGAAAATTTCTCATGCATCATACATTTGTCATGAAATATTGATGCAGCACTGCTACATTATTTTTACAGAATACTGTTGTTGTGCACATCGTGGACATGTCTCGCCCCCAGGATGTCTTCAGTTTTGCCAAAAAATTTAAGCAAGACCATGAAATCTTGCATGTTCTGGTAAGAACTTGATGCTTGACACTTACCTTTGTGGCTTTCTAGGCATTTATTATGTTTGACTCAACATAATTAGCAGGAAGCAAGATCGCACATGTGGCACAGGCATGAAACTTTATTGTCAGCTGTCTGCAAAAACATTTTTCTTATTGTCACTTTTACGTAGAAGTAATATCTTAAACAATTTTCCTACAGTAGGTCTAGTTGCATTTGGCAACATCTTCCTTTTAAGTTACGAAAAAAAAGAAAAAAAAAAAAGTGAGATCTGGGCTCCATGCATGCTGTGAATAAATAAACAGTAATTGTACTGGCACATTAAATTTTGTGTCTGCTTTGAGTAATGAGTAGATCACTTTTCATTTGTTAGCTCACAGATAATGAATGATTAAACAAAATTTTTAGATATGGGTTTGTTCTATTTTTCTTTAGTAGTGTTCCGAAGCTAAACACAGAAGTTAATAGAGAGTTTTAGATTAGGGGGATGCAAGCCCCCTAGCTCTTGTGGGCCCCACTGCTTGCGTCCCACTAATCTAAAACTCTCTAATATCTTTGGATTGTATAGTGCAGACAGAACGACCACAAGAAAAGGACATGGCGACACAGAGTGCAATATGTGGTCGTTCGTTTGCACTATACAGTACGAGGATCGTGAACCAACAAGCCCAAATTTCTACTATCTTGAAGTTAATAGCTTTGTTCCAGCTCTGGGTCCACCATAGCCCTTGTGTAGTTCCACACTGATGAACAGCATGTTGTTAGGTGCAGCTTTCCCACTTGAATATTTTTGTGATACCATGAGGCATGGTATTATCCATTATTTCTGCCACTATTAAAGGCACCTGCCGTGTCTCACAGACAAGGTTTTGCAGCCTCGCATAATCAAGCAGTGCTGCCTGTGAATAATACGGCGTCAATTGAGTGCATAATTTTCGGTGTCTTATATTCAGGGAAAGTTTGGACACTGGAAAGCTTTTTAAGGCTCAAGAATGACTGAAAATGCCCGGGAAGCCACCGATTGTAACAAAATTCTGAATTGTTCCCCACGTATCTTCTCTTTGAATCATCTACATCAGCCTCTATTTATGCCCAGTGCAGGACAAAGGCCTCTCCCTGCGATCTCCAATTACCCCTGTCTTCCGCTAGCCGATTCCAACTTGCGCCTGCAAATTTTCGAACTTCATCACCCCACCTAGTTTTCTGCCACCCTCAACTGCGCTTCCCTTCTCTTGGTACCCATTCTTTAGCTCTAATGGTTCACCAATAATCCATCATACGTATTACATGGCCTGCCCAGCTTTATTTTTTCTCATAATGTCAATTAGAATATCGGCTATCCCCGTTTGCTCTTTTTCTTTTTTTTGTTCCATCGCTCTTTGCGCGGCCCTTAACTTGTTCTTGAGCTTCTTTGTTTACCTCCAAGTTTCTGCCCGGTATGTTAGCACTGGTAGAATGCAGTGATTGTACGGTTTTTTATCAATGACAGTGGTAAGCTCCCAGTCATTGTATGCTCCTAATTCTCATTGACCGAGGACTGCTTATCATTTATCACCGACTTTCTTATGTTCCTCTCCTGGAGGGACGCTAAAGAGCAGCAAAGTCAGTTTAGTTTTGTAAAGTATTCTTTAAAGACTCAATTAGAGGATTGGGCCTGTTGTTACGGCATTGCTATTACGAAAGAGCAAGACGCATTGTGTTTATATCGTGCATGTATTTGGCTGAGAAAGGTTGATTGTTAGTGTAAAAAATGGAGGGCAAAGTTTGCATTCTTGGATTTTACAGCCAAACTGCAGTGCCAGTGCATTAGTATGATGTCACTTATTTCCAGGTATTTTTGCACGTTTTGGCTGTTTCTTTTTCTTTTTGGAAGAGTTCTCAAAGCTCACTAGGTTGAGCCTGGCTTCTTTGGAATACATTGTAATCCTTGTTTCTGAAAAATTATTAACTAGTCCTGGAGTGGATGCTATCTAGATCTTGCAGTGTCTTGAGGAGCTAGTGCAGGAACTTCAAGCCCATATATTGTTTTTGCATTTTATCTGGCTTACCAGAACTCCGCTATTTAGCAAGATCTGACGTTTTCTGATATTTTAGAATAATTTATCAATCCAGCATAGCTTAACCTTGATTTTCAGTGTCCGTATAAGTTCCTATATTTCCTGGGCCATCTGCTTAGCACTGCATCATTCAGAGAACCTCCTCTGTACATCTATATTGTTATTTCATTGTAATTATTTTTTTCACTATGGTATTTACTGAACCACACAGCAATACCTTTGATGGGGTTGTTTAAGTGCTTTGTGCTGCACTTTGGCATTGAAGAAATGAAACTTGGGCCACACCATGTGTTCAATGAGCAGAAAACAGTAATGTGCAGTTTTGTAGCTGATAAATGTGTTTGTAAACTTTGTTCATGTTCTGCCATGTATAATCCAACACAGGTGAACTGTGCTTCAACAATCACACAAAACAGGGAAATTGGGGATGATGGTCTTGAGAAAACCTTTGCCACAAACACGCTCGGTGAGTGTTAAAAACTGCCATTTTCTCCTTTTGTGATAGATTTTTTTGCATGGTGCAGCATTATGCTGCCTTGCTCCTCAAGCTGTGTATAAATAGCCTGAGGAGCAAGGCAGTGTAATGGCGAGAATGAATGACTGCTTGCCGTTGTATACACTTGAGCCTGCTACGTGCACTGCGGAACGGGTATTGCTGAACACCATTACGCAAATACTCGAGCTGCGTGAAAAAGAAATGGGCACCCTTGTCGGAACCTTGCTTCTCTCCATTTTGTTATGGCTGATATGGAGAGTGCAACGACACGTATGCAAATTCCCAGAAAAAAAAAAAAAAAAAACATTCCTAGAATTCAACGCAGTCCCAAAGGGTATTGGAGCTTGAAAATGGAATGTGTTTTAAAGCATGCAAAGTGAAGATGTGCATGGGTAACATGAGCCAGCTGTGATCAGTCAATGGCTCAGATGCTCACAAAGATGAATGTTAACCTCAGAATAGTGTTAAATTGCAGAGGAGGCTCCAGCGTGCCTTTGAGGAGGCCTTTCTTGAGCATACACATGTTGAATATACTTTGGTATTTTTTTTGCACTTAACGCAAGTCCATTTTTCTTTCTTTTTTTTTGTGACACAAACCTTAATGTAATCAGTAGCAGTGCACCAAGTTGGGCTAGTTGGTTGAAGTTCATATTAGAAAGATTTTAACTGCGCTAGAAACAGGGACAAGGGAGGACGAAATAGACACCACGTGCGCAGACTCACAGCTAAATTTCAATGGGTGAAATATGACATATATACAATGAGATAACAAAACAACATGATATGATTGGCAAGACATGGTCACATGTACGCTTCAATCACAATCTCGCACCTAGCATATTGCACTTCACAATCTGCAAGCACCACCGACGGATCACTGATGCATCCATGTGTTTTCTTTATTGCATAAGCCTCGAAGAGCTCCCGTGTGATGTGGTGCTTTTGGCGATATAAAACCTTAGTTCTTTTGAGTAGCGGTCGGCGAGAATGAATGACTGCTTGCCATTCCACTTGAGGCTGTCGAACAGGAACAGAAACACCTCTCGAAACTCAAACCTGATGATCCATTCCTGGTAGTACCCAATTCCGTGGCGATTGTGCAATTTTTGCAGGATAGCAACCCAGGAGGACGCAAAGCATTCAGGGTTGATGTCGAAGATTTGTTTTATGCTATTCCCCAACCAGAATTAATGGTTGCTGTAAAAGAGTGTATTACAGAGATTAATGACGAGCAGAAGTTTATTTCGCAATGCATGTGGTATTTCTGTGGAAGCCTGTTTAGAAGTGTTATTTATGTATTTGTCATCCACTTACGTATCATGGCGGGGGCAGCGGTACATTCAAAGGTCGGCTGTCTGCATTGGCTCTAGGGTTGCACCCGTGCTTAGCAACATCTTCTTGTCAAAAGTGGATCGGGCCGGGCCGTACTTGACGACCTTGGAAGGATTACTGTTCGAGCCTTTTGTTATGTCGACGATTACCTGGTTTTCGTCAATGGTTGGTGTGGACCATGTTCTTGAGGCTCAAAAAGCTTTTACTAAATCAGGACTGGGCCTCAGTTTCACTTTTGAACTACCCCACGACAATGAACTACAGTTTTTAGAAATTCGCCTCCGTTTCGATGTGACCCATACTTGCTGCTTTTTTTTTCGACCTTGGTCCTTAAAAATGCCCCTAAGCTTTTTTTCGGCACACTCCAAAACCGTAAAAAGTGGTATTGTTCTGTCCAGCATTAGTTCTGCTCTATGAAAATCTTGCGCCCACTTGGTAACAGAGAGCGTTGATCACCAAGTAACAAGATTTACTACTGTGGTGGTGAGATTGTGGTCTGTGGTGCTTGCAGATTCTCAAGTGCAATATCTAGGTGCGAGATTGTGATTGAAGCGTACATGTGACCATGTCTTGCCAATCAGATCATGTTGTTTTGTTATCCTCGCTGTATATATATGTTATTTCTGTCACCCATTAATATTCAGCTGTGAGTCTGTGCACGTGGTGTCTTTTTCGTCCTCCTTTGTCCCTGCTTCTAGCAAAGTTAAAATCTTTCCAATATTAAAGTAATCACTTTTTATACAGTTAAACCTGAATATAAAGAAATTGACAAATTACCAAATACTTTGTTATAAAGAGGATTTCGTTATATGCAAGTTCAGCATGAAAATTCGAAAAAGAAACGCTTACCATATTTATGGAATTCTAACGCACCCTTGATTGTAACGCACACCTGTTTTCCATGACCAAAAGAGAGGGGAAAAAATCCTTTACAGTACCGCGCACCTCATGCTTTCATACAGAAATACAACTATCGCTCAAGATTTACTCCCAATACACTAAAGTTGTGATGAACAAAAAAGTCCCAGTCTCGCCTGAAAGGCGAAGCATTGATTGCGATAGCAAATTAGCAGACAGCTATACGAAGTAAGGATAGTAGTTTTATCGGCCGTATAAACTTGTAAACATTCGCTGTTTAACTAAATTGGTAGACCAATCCCTAAGCACACATACTACAGCACATGGTCGAAACTACGGAAGCTAGGCTCGAAAGGAGGAGGCCATATTGAAATGCCGATGGCGATATGGTAGCGCAAATTTAGGGTCGTACTTCATTCTAACGCGCAGGCAATTTTTGGACCCGTTTAATAGGGTCCTAGTGTCAGGTTAGTGAAGTAACCAAAGAGTGGTGCTGCCAGCGCGTTGAGAAAAAAAAATGTTTTCTTCGGCAACATCAGCTGGAAAAGGAAAGCTCCGGCTTGGCGGGCTAGGCCAGCTGCAGCAAGCGGCGAGACCAGGTTTGAATGAAGGGAGAGGGAAAGGTCACGCCCGCGGCGGCAAGATCACCGGGTCGAGGGATGCAGGCCTGCCTCGCGCATGCTCGCACACACGCACACGTGCACTCGCTCTCGCTTCGCATTCCGTCGCGGCGGAGAAGGTGCTTCCGGTTGCTGCTCGTGCAAAAATGAAAAAAATTGTGGCGAAATCTCTAGGTTGTCGGGGAAAATTCGTTATTTCGAGGGGTTCTCCCGCTGCCACTTCGTTACGTAGAGGTCTCAAATACATGTGCTTCTATGGAGTAATGACGGGGAATAGAAAAACTTTGTTATATCCAGGAATTCGTTATATGGAGGTTCGTTATAAGCAGGTTTAACTGTATTCATGTGCCGTAGATATTTCTGGAATTAGTTGCTGGATAAAATTGAGGAATCTTACTGTATTTTAAAATGGAAGCTTCCCTAAGAAGTTAAACATGCTTGTTGAAGTATTTATATTCATAGCTTTTTAAGAGCTTGCAGTAAAATAGCATATATTTGCACAGGTACAAGCAACTTTTAAGTCAACTAATGGTCAAAGCTTTATTTCAATCATACTCCTAGGTAGTTTCCAAGAGAATGTTATTTTTGAATTTGAAACTGCTCATTGTGCATGTCCACATCTTTCCAAATATTAATAGCGGTTAATATTGTTACGGGGTGTGTAGAAGGCGTTTATTGCAGGGAGCCGTAGGGCAAGTGGGTGCCG
>NC_051154.1:207539090-207572998 GCF_013339745.2 Dermacentor silvarum | reverse complement strand
TTGATGAAAATTCCCTGAAAATACACAACACTTGTTCTGAGTAAGAGTAAATACTAGTGGGGTGGTCTCTAAAGCACCAAGCTAATGAGTCATCCAATTATTTATACCAAATACCTATGGTAATTCTCAACTAGGCCAGATGGTATGCACAAATGGATGCTAGGCCAATCCATATCTCTCATATATCCTAACCACTTAGCCTGATCAAGTTGCTGATTAGTAATTCATTGCTTTTTGTGTACACTTGGCCTCACCACAAATGCTAGTATCTTGTTTCACTGCCCATGAAAAAAAAGGGTCAAAATTAACAGGCTCTTCCAGTAATCAAAAGCTTTCTAACAATACCAGCTTTTTTTTCTTCTTTTTTTTTTCTGATGGCAGACTGACCATGCCTAATCATGTTTGTTGCACTGTTGAGCAGCAAGAGCAGCAGCATTCTTTAATCTTCCTTTTTTTTTTTCTGCCCGTGAATACACAGTGAGGAGGCAGAGTTGTACAGGCAAGTACTATCATGCTTCTAAGCGTGGTAACAATGCCCTTGCTGTCACGCTGCCCTCCTTTCCTTCACCCTCTCTATCTGCACCTTTTTACACACCACTTCGGTAAATAACAGCACACAAAAAACAGGAGGGACTTAGTTTATGAGGGACTGTTTTTTCAACGTCTTCACTCCTTCCTCTGTGGTAATGGTATGAAGTTGCAGAATGTCGGAATGGCTTTGACTAGGTTCAAAGTATGAACAGGAAGCTGAAAGAATTAGACTTCAGCTATAAAACCAAACAGCGTTTTAGAAAGCTACAAAATTCTTCTTTGCCCTAATCACACACTCCCTCCCCTTTCCACCTTATGCCATCAGATGTCCACATCTGCAAAAATTTCCAACTGTGAAATAGTGCAAGATCTCAAACGCTGGCACATAACCCTACAGCTAATCACGTGATAATGCTGTAAATTTTGCCCTTAAGTGAATAAATATACATGAGGCAAAAGTGAAATACTTTTGAACTTAAATATGCTATTTGTGCTGTAGTGATCTTGAACTCTTTCGCTGAACTAAATGTGGAATAACAGTGCAACTGGCTGCATGGCCTGTAAATGATTGTACGAAATACTGCAAATACGATATGTGAGACAAGACATGCTAGACTTTACACCGAGAGTGTTGGTGCTCATTACTGTTGAAGAATGTTGCACATGAAATACAACTAAAATCCATCAAAACAGCCTTTTCAGGATGTGCGCTATGGTTACCTGGAACACAGGATTTTTATATTGTTACTACATGCTTGTTTCAGAAAATTTCAGAAAAGTGCACGCTTCATATGCTGGAAATATACTGTTATACAGCACCTCGGCAACTATTACAGCATTTTAATGAATTACATGATTTTATCTACCACAAGACCACACAGGCAAAAAAGAAGGAAGACGACTGATAGATTGTGTTCCTTCTTTTCTTCATCCTGTTTACATAGTACTGTTTTATTTATGCAAAGTCAAGAACTTGCCTACTTTGTGTTCCTACGAGCTATAAACACAGGCAATGAAGCCAAGAAAAGCATAGGGGTAATTACCGTATCTTCCGGTTTATAATTCGCACCCCCCCTCAGAACGGCAGTTTTTCCAGAAAAAAAAAAATAAATAAATGTATATAAGATGCACCTGCTCATTCGGTAAGCAATTTTAAAAAATGAGTGACATTTCCCTTCGTGAACGCAGGTCATGTGCAAGCGTATGGATGCCATTCCTATATAATTGCGATAGCAGTGATACGGACACTCCAGAAGCATTTCAACCATCGTGGTTGCTGCTATGTTCTGTATAAAGTCCAAGGGCGATAACATCATCCCAGCGCGCCGCCGTATGCTGTATGTGCGAGTAAAAGCGGGTGACAGTGAGCCGAATCGCCCACAAGGAAGGAGAGCGGGAAGGCAGCGCGGGAGGGAGCGAAGGTGGGGGCTGGCTTGTACAGTCAAACCCGAATATAACGAACTCGGATAGAGCGAAATATGCTCTCTATTGAACACTCTAAGTTCTCCTATCATTATGCATGTAAAATGTATTTTTTTAATAACGAACCAGACATTGGATATATCGAACTTATACAGCGCGTAATTTGTCACCAAACAGCCGCAAACGCGCTCTGTCGCCGGCTCTGGGTAGTCTCCTAGAGTCTCCATGCAGCTGCACCGCCCGGCCACGCCTGCAGCCAGCCTTGCTTTGCAGCACCCCTATTCGGCAGCCGCCTACCACATGAACAACTATACGTGAGCAGCTGCAGACTGTTGTCTCCGGGTTCTCTCAAGCCGCCTTTGTCGTAAGGCTTAGGCTTGACGGCCAACTCCCGTGTGCTTGCCTTGTACTACCGGGGTTCGGCGGTACAAAGACAGGCAGAAACACGACAACACACGATAGTGTAACAAGTATAAAAAGGGTTTATTGCTCCATGGGAATTCACGTGGAAGCAGGCTATAGAGTCGACCTCGACGTTTGTCGTGGTCGATAGTGGTCGAACGAGGTAGGGCACGACAAAGGAAGGGAACAAGATGGTTACCTGAGCTCCGTCCTTCGTCGCGGCTCGCAGTCATCTCTGCTTTCTCCGGCGTGCGCCGGTCGCGCCGATCGCGACCGCCCCGCCTCGTTCTGGGCTTGGTCCAATGAGCGCGGGGCTCCGCATACACGTCACCGCTGCGTTTGCAACCGGTTTCCAAGAGGATCGCGCCACCGCACGAAGAGCCGTTTGGCTCCCCAAACGGTACCAACTGGGGAATACGGGGGGGCCGCGGCGTTTGCCGCGGCAAGAACGCGGTTGACTAACCACGTGAGGGAATACGAGAGGCCGCGGCGGAGACTTCCGCCATAGCCGCTTGCTGGAGACCAAAGAGACCCGGGCGATATTAGCGGGATCTCACGTGACCCACCCGGTGGCGCTGATAGCGCTTGCCATTCCCGCGCGCCGCCCGCGGAAGGAAAGTTTCCCCTCTCCCAACTCTCTCTGGCACGCATGCGCTTGACGCGACGTTCGCTGCCCGTGTTGGGCGCCAGTTGTTGTCTCCGGGTTCTCTCAAGCCGCCTTTGTCGTAAGGCTTAGGCTTGACGGCCAACTCCCGTGTGCTTGCCTTGTACTACCGGGGTTCGGCAGTACAAAGACAGGTAGAAACACGACAACACACGATAGTGTAACAAGTATAAAAAGGGTTTATTGCTCCATGGGAATTCGCGTGGAAGCAGGCTATAGAGTCGACCTCGACGTTTGTCGTGGTCGATAGTGGTCGAACGAGGTAGGGCACGACAAAGGAAGGGAACAAGATGGTTACCTGAGCTCCGTCCTTCGTCGCGGCTCGCAGTCGTCTCTGCTTTCTCCGGCGTGCGCGGTCGCGCCGGTCGCGCCGATCGCGACCGCCCCGCCTCGTTCTGGGCTCGGTCCAATGAGCGCGGGGCTCCGCGTACACGTCACCGCTGCGTTTGCAACCGGTTTCCAAGAGGATCGCGCCACCGCACGAAGAGCCGTTTGGCTCCCCGAACGGGAAGAGGGAAAAAGGCGTCTGCTCTCCTCACTTCCGTGGCGCGCGTAAGGACGCGGGGAAATATGAACCTTCATAATTCCCACAAGACCTATCGCTGCCGACATGCTGGCGTCTGGTGCCGCCGAGGTACAGCTGCCAGAAGACGATCGCCCTCTCCCAACGTTACAGGAAGTCCTTTCTGCTGCCTATATGCTGTGACGATACTGCTCGGGATACACGGAAGCAGACTGGAGTTTATTGCAATGATGTTGCGTGTTGAAAATTCGATCCTCATTGATGGAGTTAAAGAAAGTGTTCAGGCAAAAATGACTGCCTACTGCAAATAGGTGTACTTTTCTGTGCAATAAATTACTTTTGGAGTAATTTATTGGAGCATGGTTTTTCTTCTCAAGTGCGTTTTCGCTTCACTGTTCACAACATTGCGTATAACGAATCTGGTGCTGTTCGTTATAAGCGGGCTCGGTTATATCAAACTACTCCATATTGTCATGACTAAAGAAGACAATGAAGGGATGGACACGAGCGCAAGCATCTCTCTCTCCGAAGAAGTTAAAGTTGGCGCGGACAATTACTGTTGGGCCTTGAATATAGAGCCTGTGTTTGCTGTCGCACCACTGTCATTCTGTGTGCCGTTCTTTGCATCTTGCGACACTGGTGGAAGTGCTGGGTACTCTCTGATACCCGGATCTCCTGTGCGGAGTGCAACGCCCAGTTCAAACCTGCAATCAGTTTCTCCAGTGGACACTCCTGTCCACCGCTACAGTCGCCGACTGCGGGGCCTCAGCCCGGAGGTACTCTTCTTGGAGAACTCCCTACCAACCGAACCTCTACCTAACGAGATGGCAACCGCAGGACCTTCTCAGGTGACTCTACAGCATCCTCAGACTCCCGAGACAATCCATGGTGATGTTTACGAGGACGTCGAAGATTGGCTCGCGCAATATGAGCGAGTCACCAAGGCGAATCGGTGGACTGCAGAAGAAAAACTCTCACGCATCTACTTCGCTCTGGCGGACAGAGCTCGTACGTGGTACAAGAACCGGGAAGCCACACTTACTTCCTGGAATGAGTTTCGACAGCAGCTTTCCACCACCTTTGCAAACAACGATCGTCGCGATTCTGCCCACCAACTAATCGAGTCGCGCATCCAGAAACCGGATGAGAGCGTCGCCATGTTTGCGGAGGACTTGACCCGCCTGTTCCGCCGCGCTGACCCAGAGATGCCGTAAGCAAAGAAAATCCGCCATCTGATGCGAGGCGTCAAGGAACAACTTTTCGCCGGTCTTCTTCGCAACCTGCCGACAACCGTTGCGGAATTCATCTCAGAAGCTACGTCCATCGAACGAGCAATGCAACAATGTTGCCAACCATTCGATCGCCCAAGCAACGCCTCAAGCAACGTTTCTGCTCTGGCTGCCGGCAATGAGCTTCGTGAGCTCATCCGGGAGGTTGTTCGTGAAGAGATTCGCAACCTCCGTGTGACCCCGCAGGAGTCAGTCAGGGCTTCTGTAGCAGAGGTTGTGCGACAAGAAATCAGGCAGGCATTCTCGTTGCCCGAATCTCTACCAGATCAACGGTCTCTCAGCTACGAATCGGCTGTTCGTCGTCCTCCTCCAGCAGCAGCCTACAACTCACAACCAATGGCTCGTCCTTTCAACGAGCCACCATCCCCGCCATACAACATGCAGCCACTGACCACGCAACCTAGTGTACCTGTGGAAACATCGGCCTACTTCCCTCCGCAGACAACTGCAGCTTGGCCGCAGAGGACACCCACAAGTCGACCATTTGTTCGCAGGACGGAAATGTGGCGCACCGTCGACCGCCATTCTTTGTGCTTTCATTGTGGAGAAGCCGGCCATGTTTACCGTTTTTGCCCGTATCGTGACCCCGGATACCAGACCTTTCCACCCACCTTTCCTCGAGTTCGCTTCGAAAACAGGCCCTACAGTGACGATGTTGCTCCACAAGGACATCCATTAGACAGTTTTAGTTTAGCGTTAGCGTAATAGCGGGGTTACGGGAAATAGCGTTACCGTTCCGCAAACGAACTTTGCAGAAAGAGAGTTTTAGTATAGCGTGATAGCGTAGTTTACGTGCGGGACGCTATTCCATTACGCTTTGAATTTCGCATACACAGGGCACCTAATTCTATGTGTGTGTGCGTCCGGAAAGTGCGATAGGCAGCGCAGTGGAAGCCAGGAGCGCGTTGTATTTTTACTTCACATGTCCGTCGATCTGCAACGAAACAGACAAGCAGTACAAGCTGTCTACCATAGCCTCCGACATCCTCCCATCTCAGAGGCCATATGCCGTCGTCGCGCTTATCTTCCGACTTTAGCGACAGATGGCGCTCGCATCTCAGAAAAAATTTCTCTCGTTAGGCTTAGGCGCGTTCGAAACGAGAAGCGATCTCGAAAATTCCTCAAGATTAGCCATAACACTCTCTCGGCGAAGCGGCATGAGACTAAGCAAAAGCCGTTTACGCAGTCATTTGCTACGAACGAAGTGAATTCTACAAAAACAACGCCAAATTCAGTTCGAAGCGGGCGACCGGGACCGCCGCCATGTTTTACGTACACTACGTACACCACGCTAACACGGTAACGTTAACTCTGAGAAATAGCATGCGCACGGTAAACGGTATGGGTCGGTTAGCGTTCTGCGCATGCGCACTTCGATCCCGCTATTCCGGTACGCCCGCTATTCCGGTAACCACGCTAAACTAAAACTGTCTATTCACTCGTCGAACCCGTTCTCCGTCACCTGCACCGAGCTCTTCGCCGCAAGGTCGCAGTTACGCCGATGTAGTCAGGGGCGGCAGGTCCCCTAGCCCTCGTCGGGGAAACTAACAGAAGTGACCTTTGGGGGGGAGGTTGCCGACCGTCGAAATGCTTCAACACCCCCAACACTATCTGTGCAATCAGACAATATGCCTCTGCCGACCCCAAGGGAAGTCGTAAGTGCCGACCTCGCTTTTTTCATAGACGGACACCCAGTAACTGCGTTAGTAGATGCTGGGGCCAATTTCTAAATAATTAGCCAGAAACTCTCCGATAGCCTTAATAAAGTCAAGACGTCATGGACTGGTCCCCACATAAGAACGGCGGGAGGTCAATTGATGACCCCTACAGGCAAATGCACAGCCAGAATTGATATTGGTAACTCGACGTTTGTTGCAACTTTCGTTATATTGCTGGAGTGCTGTAGAGACATGATACTGGGAATGGATTTCCTGCACGAATACGGCGCTATTATAAACATTCCGGACAGGTCGGTCACGTTTTGGATGAATGCAGATTTGGCCGTACCCTGTGACGATCAGCGACGTGAGCATTCACGTATCTTCGATGACGATGTGACCATCCCTCCGCACTCAAGCGCTCTTGTGCCTGTAACATGCGACTCGCCAAGGTGCTCCAACATGATCGCCGAACAAATTCCTGGTCTGCTGTTTAGTCATGGCGTATTAGTTGCAAGAGGTGTAGTTGACATCACTTACGGACAGACGGACATCCTACTAACAAACTTTAGTCCTGAACACCGGCATCTTACAAGAGGTATGGCAGTCGCGTACGTGGAAGAGCTGAATGAGGTTACCGACTGCATGACTGTTGAACAAGACGATCCCCCCGGTCTGCCAAACGTGCCTTTATCCATTATCCATTGATGTCGGCCCAAGTTTGCTACCTATACAGAAAGAAAGACTCCTCGAGCTTATTGATGAGTTTCGGAACTGTTTCTCTTCGACGTCCAAAGTTGGCCAAACGCCACTGACCAAACATCGAGTTATTACAGACGAAACGGCCAGACCCATACGGCAAAACCCATACCGGGTGGCAGCGCGAGAACGCGAAGCGATAGAAAACCAGGTACAGAAAATGCTTCCAGATGACGTTATTCAGTCGTCGAAAAGTCCTTGGGCATCGCCGGTAGTGTTAGTCAAAAAGAAGGATGGCAGCTTGCGCTTCTGCGCCGACTACCGCAAACTCAACCAGGTCACCTAAGAAGGACGTTTACCCGCTACTCCGCATAGACGATTCTCTTGATAGACTACGGCATGCACGCTATTTCTCGTCAATGAATCTAAGGAGCGGGTATTGGCAAATAGAAGTAGATGAAAGAGACCACGAGAAAACAGCATTCGTGACATCTGATAGCCTCTATGAATTTAGGGTACTTCCCTTCGGCTTGTGCTCCGCGCCGGCAACATTTCAGCGGCTAATGGACACCGTTTCATCAGGACTCAAGTGGCAAACGTGCTTAGTATATTTAGACGATGTGATTGTATTCTCTGCGGCATTTGATGAGCACTTGAGGCGACTACGTGCTGTTTTTCAAGCCATACGGTCCGCCGGTCTCACGCTTAAGCCGGAAAAATGACATTTTGGCTTCGAAGAGCTTCTTTTTCTAGGCCATGTTGTCAGTAATGAGGGGGTACTGACTGATCCGGAAAAGATAGCTGCCGTTGAACATTTTCCTGTGCCATCGGACAAAAAGGCAGTGAGACGATTTTTAGGCTTATGCGCATATTACTCGCGTTTTATTCAGAACTTTTCATGCATTGCGTCGCCGTTGACACGCCTCACCAGAGAAGACGTAGCATTCATATGGGATGAAGATCAGCAGAAAGCATTCGACGAGCTACGGCAACACCTTCAAAATCCACCGGTCCTGGGACACTTCGATGAAGACAGCAGTTCACACCGATGCCAGCAATATCGGCTTAGGAGCTGTACTTGTGCAGTGGCAAGACGGCGCTGAAAACGTAATAGCTTATGCAAGTAGAAGCCTTTCCAGCACAGAAGAAAATTATTCCACCACAGAAAAAGAGTGTCTTGCGGTGGTTTGGGCGGTGATCAAATTTCGCCCATATTTGTACGGCTGCTCGTTTGCTGTTGTCAGTGACCACCACTCACTTTGCTGGCTGACGAACTTAAAAGACCCAACAGGACGATTGGCGCGCTGGAGCCTTAAACTTCAAGAGTTCGACATGACTATTGTGTACAAGTCGGGAAAGCGGCATACGGACGCCGACTGCCTTTCTCGTGCCCTATTCGAACCTGCAAGTACAGAAAATGACGCTACAGCATTTGTTGCGGTTGTCAACATGACTACGCTTGCACAGCAGCAACGCGAAGACCCAGAATTGGAGCCCATTATTAGCTTCCTGGAGGGTCACACTTCTACTCTACCAAAACGTTTTGGAAGAGGACTTCCATCGTTTTGCTTACGCAACGACGTCCTCTATAAAGTGAACTTTTCTCCGAACAGCAGCCCCTACTTGCTCGTCGTCCCACCATCTCTCAGGAATGAAATATTGCAGGCATGCCATGATGAAGCAACATCCGGCCATTTGGGCTTCACACGAACGCTTTACAGAGTGAGACAAAAGTATTACTGGCCAAGATTGACGGCAACCATTCAACAGTACGTCCGTACATGCCTTGATTGCCAGCGGCGGAAAGTGCCAGCCGTCAAACCAGCAGGCTTCTTCCATCCTATCGAAGTACCCAGAAGTCCATTTGCACAAGTCGGAATGGATCTGCTAGGCCCATTTCCAACTTCTGCTACAGGACACCGATGGATTATCGTAGCCACGGACTATCTCACGTGCTACGCCGAAACCAAAGCTCTGCCGCGGGGAACGGCCAGTGAAGCAGCTCGATTTTTTATAGAGAATGTTGTACTGAGACAAGGCGCCCCCACAATATTAATAACTGACAGAGGAACTGCATTCACAGCCGAGCTATTGGGCACAGTTTTAAGACTTAGTGGCACATCTCATCGGCAGGCAACGGTGTACCATCCGCAAAAGAATGGACTCACGGAGCGCCTCAATAAGACACTTGTGGATATGCTCTGCATGTATGTTGATGTGGAGCCTAAAAACTGGGACGAGATATTGCCATATGTCACCTTTGCATACAATACGGCTCAGCAAGAGACAACGAGGATGACACTGTTCCGCCTTCTCCACGGTCGCGATGTCACAACCATGCTCGATGCAATGTTGCCGCATGAACATGGATGCGATGGCGTCGAAACTGATGCTGACTACATCACTCAGCGTGCTGAAGAAGCCCGACAACTTGCACGCATACGTATTCGTCGGCAGCAGGAGTACGATGCACGGCGCTATAACCTTCGCCACCGAAGAGTCTCCGACGAGCCTGGAGAGAGAGTTTGGGTCTGGACTCCTGTTCGCCGTCGTGGCCTTTCAGTGAAACTACTGAGGCGGTACTTCGGTTCGTATAAAGTCATACGACGTCTCTCTGATGTCAACTATGAAGTCGTTTCCGATAGTCCACATTCCTCAAGGCGTCGACGGCATACACCGGAGATTGTGCACGTCGTCCGGATGAAGCCTTATTTGTCTGAATGAAATCACTGCAGCGTACGCGTGGACAGATCCTGGCGTCGTCACGTCCCGATGCTTTCTTAGAAAGGAGGCAATGTCATGACTAAAGAAGACAATGAAGGGATGGACACGAGCGCAAGCATCTCTCTCTCCGAATAAGTTAAAGTTGGCGCGGACAATTATTGTTGGGCCTTGAATATAGAGCCTGTGTTTGCTGTCGCACCACCGTTGTTCTGTGTGCCGTTCTTCGCATCTTGCGACAATATATCGAACAAATAGCATTGAATCACGCTGTTCGTTATAACAGAGTTTAACTGTACGCTGGAAACTGCACAGTTTGTGCAGCGGCGTGCGCCACATCTTGAAGGCAATCTGCAGATGCGACGACGTTGGGGTCTGTTGACTCGCGGTAGGCCTGCCACCGTTTGCATTGCTGCTCTGTCCTTCTCACACGGCACTCGGCAACTCGATCACTAGAAGAACCCGGTACCTACGTAGTGCGCACACAACCCGTAGCCAGAGGAGCTCAGCCCAGCGCGCTTCGCGTTGCCATAGCATCCAATCCGATTTAACGCATATATAAGTCACACCGTTCTATAAGACGCACCGATGAAACATTCAGAAAAAAAAACGCACCTTATACACTGGAAAATATGGTAACTGGTTGAAATTGAAAAGCAGAAAATAATGCGGAAAAGGCAAATAACAGTGGATGTTCCCTTCTTCCCATTATTTTGAACTTTTTAATTTCAACCACAGCTAATTACCCCTATGCTTTCCTTGGCTTCACCGCCTGCTGGCTTTATATGGTCGCGATTAAAAAAAAAAGCAAAAAAAAAAAAAAAACGAGACCCACGGTTTCTCTTTTTGTTCATGTGAGCTTAAAGATAGTCATACCTCATAGATTTCTTTAAAAGGGACACTGAAAAGTAATATGTTCAGCTGTATTAGTAAACATTATCATTCTCCAACGACAAAAAGTTCACTCTTTCCCCGAGAAGAGATTTGGCAAGCCAGAAAAGACGTGAAAAGGAAATATGGATGGCGCTCATGGGTTATGAATATTAGTACCATCAGGTGTACTTGAGTGTAGCGAGTTGTTTATTGGTAAAGAGCGACTACATTCTACGGTTGAACCCACTTATAACGATACCAGTTTTAAAGTGCCCCTCACCAGGCCACATAGCATAGTTTGGTTATATGCTGGAAGTTGTTACGTGCCCTCTAGGGAGCGTTCTACCGCAATAATTTTTCAAATTGGTTCATTAATAGCCGAGATAGAAATATTTCAGTGCCGTTAACCCATGATTTCAGGAGGCGAGCATCACCGCCAACATAGACATTCTCTCCACTTGCACACTCCCGTATAGCCTCCGCAAGCGAAATTCCTTCCATGAGTTCTCCCATACCGGAGCTGGAGAGGATTGCGTGACGCATACATCACGAGCCCCGCCTTCCCTTCCCTTCCCCCCCCCCGCTTTCTTGCTGCGCGGCACACTTCCGCAGACCACAGCTCCCACTGTTGGGAGCAGACCGCCACGATGGTGGGTGGAGTGGTACACTGGGAGAAGTTACGTGGCGTTTTACCACAATACTACTGGCCCACAGCACCTGCAGCCTTCCCCTATTGCCAAGTTACAAGTTACAGTGGTACAGAGTATAGAGAGCGTAGAGAGCAGCTGCTGCCAAATGTGCCAAACACCCACTCCTCACTCTCTAAACTTGTATTTTGCAATGCTATAAAGAGTGGAGTCGAGGTCTTTTACTGAAAAACTATGCTCTGTTCCTATTCGAGATGACTACTGGCTCACGCTAGTAGCATGCAAAGCACGTAAAAAGTGCCAGACAAAATAAAGTAGCCGCGTTTTTCATAAGAGGCCATAGGCAAAACACTTTTTGCTCACCTGTCGGATCCCGATCGTTTTCTGGTCCACCATTGCCTTGATGTTCCAGAAGAACGGACGAGAACACCGTTGGCACGTGTCGCTCTCTCCCCACTCAGGAGTCTGAGAAATCAGAGTGCATGTTCATGTAAAAAGCAGGCCCTGATACGGAATTGGGTACCTAAACTTTATTTGTGGGGGTTTAACACTCCAAAGTGACCGTTCAGCTATGAATGATGCTTCAGACTAATTCCGACCGCATCAGCTTCAAAAGATGAGCATTTTCGCAGTCTGCACTCACTGGAATGCAGCCACAGCTGCCAAGAATCAAACCCTTAACCTGGTACGCAGTAGGAAAGCACCAGGGCAATGGAGTCAACATGGCAGGTGCACCTTAACTTTACGTGATTTGACACGATTGCTGCACATTAAGCATGATGTGATTTCAAGACCAGTAATTAAAAATGGGACGCTTTTGATTTAAACAAACACCCCGATTTTCATACTTCAAGAAATTACAAATGCAATGCCCTTGATTGTATGCTCACCAGTTTTTGACAGTAAGAGAAAGAGTAATGGCAATTTGTTCTACAGAGGACAGGGCATCCCTCATAATTGCTATCGGCGGCTTCCTTGTCACTATTGACAGCTCAGAACACCTTATCTTCAGAGCAGTTCTATGGCAATTGAGGTACCACATTTCTAAAACGCCTTGCAGATCATATTAATGAACTCACAGAACAGGCACAAAGCTACCACAGCTGCAAGCAATGTGTGTATTGGATTAGAAAAATTGCCAATGCCAATGATGATAGCTTGTCAATATTGTAGTTTTAGTTATGTATTCAAAGCTAATGCACATGTAATTTTTTTTTACATTTTTGCGGAAAGAAAGTGTGCAGTAGAATCAAATAAATATGGTAACCCTTTGCGGTCATGTGTCGGGCCCCACTCAACATGCTAAAATATTGTTTTCGGTCAAATGTCAGGTAGCACCCAAACTTGATTGCGCTGGTTTTTCTATTGTGTTTGTTGCGGCACCGATTGGGAACCTTTTCAATGATTGATAATTGCACTTTGCTACGTCTGTGTACAAGGACAGCATTTCTTTAGCGATACACTTCAAAGAATTTAGAGGCTTTCGGTGGTATGAAGTATTAAGAGGACGGCGTGCATTATATGGAAAGATCTCACACTAGTTCAGTGAATCTGAAGATAATTTTAGCACCGAGGATGCATATATTCTGCCTTTAGACAACCAACAAACATCCTTGAATGAGAGCCCTGAAAAAATGAAGTGATGACAATGATCCTAGAGAAAACAGTTTCTGTGGTGATCGACTATATGATGCTGGCTGGAGACTGTACACAGTACAGGAGTCTCAGGAACGAAGAAACTTTTTTGAAATAAATTACTAGACATATGTTCACATGAGGGCTTTTTCTGCGCAACGTCCAAAACAGTGGGAATAGTTCCCAACTGGAAAGACCGCAAAATGGGTAAATGCTTATGACCACAAAGGGCTAATAAATGTCCACATATTATTGCTACATAACGATAAGTGCACCGGTAGCATTAAATAGTTTGCATGCTTAACGCACACCATATTTAAATTGTGTTCCAAAACTTGCACAAGCCGACAAGCAACATACCAAATGTACAAATGTATACAGTACATTTTGTGCCCTTTAGTCCTACATCTAAATCATTTGTACCATCATACCATGTTAACAGAATGATCTTACCCTCCCAACACCTCCTCTGTTGCTTTGCACTCTTATGCTATAGTGCCTGTGCTGCTATCACCACCTTTGAGCAGCAGCAAGCAAGTACATGTTCTGCAGCATTTGCCTGATGAAAAAGCTGAGCTCTTTGCACATGCCCTTCTGTGCACTACTATGTTCCTTTCCTCTAATAACCTTGGAAACCTGAACACAGTTACATTGTTCACATGCAAAAGATTATGCTCACACAAAACAGAGAGAGGACAGGCTTTTCTATAGCAGCTACTAGGGAGTACGTCAAGCACCTGGACACATGGCCTCACAGAAGGCCAGTACAAGCCACTAACAAAGAAACACAAGCCTGAAATTACCCTTAATAGGTGCCCTGTGTGATACTCTTTGACAATGCAATTTTCTTATTTATGGATTGCATTGGTGTCAGTAAAGAATTGCAAATGTCACAAAGAGGCACAAGGTGTAAGTAAGTTATTTTCAAAACCAATCGTTTTCAATATGCAAATCCACATACCTCTATCCTCTTGGTTGTCATATTCCAGAAAACCAGCATCGAATCTTCGCCCGCTGAAATAAGCGTCTTTCCTGGACTATGATAACACAATGCCGTCACTTTGTTGCTAGAAGACAAGAGGCAATATTTGTCAATATGATGAAAAGGCGAAGAAAGAAACATCAATTAAAGGGGCCCTGAACCACCCCTTGGGCTAACATAGTCTGCGGGTAGCATACGCTGCTGTGAACATCTCAGCCAAGTTTTGCTGTCGTACGCGGTGTGTGGAGCCCGCAAGCAGAGCGCGAAGTCACCTTTCTCTCAAACGCTCTCATTTCAACAGAAGCCATGATCCTCAGTCTTTTTGTCTGCTTTATTTCATAATAAGGCGTATTTTAATACTTGGCTGCTATTGGTTGCTGTGGTCGGCTACACCATGGCTGCCGCGGGGTGCCGCCATGAGTCCACTGGCTAAGCGCACTGCAGCTAGCTCGCTGAGGACAACCGCGTTTGGCTTACGTTTAGCGCGTTGTAGGCACCAAAATAGGAAGTCATGGCATCTACGTTAACATCCGAAATAAAATTTTAACTGCGCGCAACGGTGACATTTCGAAGGCGGAGCGCTGTGGCCACGCCCCACCTCGCCGTAGCCTTCGCAGTGCAAGGCAATGAAGAAGGAACGGGAGCACAGCGGAGGCAGTGTTAGATTGCCAATAACTCCACTTCTGCAGAATGCATTGAAGTACTTTTTGCAGCAAAGTATTTCTAAAATAGCCTATTCTCCCTTCAAATGTATTTCTCCACTTCGATAAAGAGTGGTTCAGAGCCCCTTTAAGCTTCCAGATACACAGCTAATTGTGCTTCTTAAGAGAAAAGCAGCAACAATAATACAGAACTAAGTTACATTATGATGGCAGCACCATGCAGGAATTTTTACTCACACAAGTTAGCAGAATTCACATATCACTGAATTCAGCAATGTCATTTCCATCAATGCAAAACTGCTGTTCATCAAAACAAGAAAAGTGTTCTTTGAACGCTTGGGCTGTAAACAACAAGTTCCGCAAAAGAAGCCTCCAATATTGTAATCAAATTCTATCGGTTATTCTGCTTGTGTTAGCAAAAAGTGGTGCAAAAAAAGACTTACTGGTGTCCCTGCAGTTCATAGGCAGTGCCCTGCTTGCCTCCAATGTCCCACACAATGATGGTCTGGTCAAAGCCACCAGAAAAAAGAAGCTTGCGTTCTGCATCCCAGGTTAGACACCGTATGCTCCCTGCAACAGGCATGCATAAGGCCAAGGTGCCCCTAAACAAGTGCAGAAGTGGTTATTTCACATTGCTAGTCCCCCCCAACTTGACTAATTTGCTTTACTTCAAAATTGAGTACAAAAATTGGCCAAGGAAGCATTGAAGAGACAGCAAAGTTGTCTTCAAGAAGGCATGTAACTAGAGCAACTGATAAGCAGTAGCAATGATTACGCAACCAATTACACAGCAGCAACCCCCTACTGATCTATTCTGCACAGCATGAAGAAAACAGAACAAAAGACATTTTTTGCTGTCCATGCTCTCCTATCCATGTTCAAGAAAACACCCTGCAGTGTACATTTATGCTAACAGTTGATGTACACATAAAAGCAGCATGAAGCTACAATGGAAAACCCTACAGGTTCTCGGAATGAAAGCTTTGCAGTTAAAAAGTTTGTTCTCATCTGAGGTTTGATCCTGACCCCATAGAGTTTCATACCAAAACTACCAGAGCAAAATCTGGCACTATGTCTGCTTGTGTTACCAGTATGGCTGTTCGGATAGCATGAGAATGATGGACCACACATAGATTTTCTTAGATTTTGTCTTTTTGGCTTTGAGTGACCTTGTTGATACTGTATCAATGCTTTTGAAGCTCATTTTACAATTCCACATTTGCAGTGTGGCAACAATCAGCCTCTAATTTCCAGCATTTCACACACCAACATTTTACACAACATTTCAACACACTCATGTGGCCTACGGAAACATTACAAGGTTAATACGCAACACAAATGAACCATAGGAAACAACAAAAGATCAATGATGCCACATCAAATTGTAAAAAAGTCTATGCACTATCCACAATTCCCATAATGACTAAAGTGATTGTGGCTTGACATTTCCCTCTAGTATTCTGTGAAACTCTAGGCCTGACTGGACCACCTTTTCAGGGCACTCTGCAAAAGGAGCTAAAGAGGAGGCTGGCAGTAGCAGGATGAGTGTAAATTAGTTCAGATAAAAGTACAGGAACATTTAGCAAACAAGTCCCACAGAAATCTGCAAGGTTGAGGTCAGAAAGCACCATCACCTTGCTTATTTCCATAGCAACTAATTAGTTTAATTTCATGCTTTGCATTTGAAGTGTACATGGATATTATGTACCATAAAAGAGAATGGTACTTCAGCAATTTGAAAGTGTTTCAACTTTGATGAATCAGAACAGCAAGCTGGTAATTAAACATCTTTGGATTCAAAGCATGAATCAAATGAGAAACAAAGAATACAGACAAGGGCGTTGCACTCCCAACCGACAGGTTCATTGTAACAATAAAAGGTCTGGCTGATGCACGAGACAAAAATCTTGATGACTAGCTAGCTCCCAGGTTATCTGGTTGTTACTTTAAAACCCAACATGTATCGATTCCCCATTCCAATTCTATCCTTCATTTACACTTTGTCACTGACTTGAACAGCACACCATCCACATTATTAGAAGAATCAGCTAGCTCAGAGTGGTGTAAATGAAGTGGGACACTAGGCGAGGCCAGGACGCTGGCTGCATCCTCTACATTCAAGGGGCCACGCCATGCACCCCACCCCACAGGCTTCATTGTCACCTGTTACTGTATACAGAACAGTTATGCGGACAAAGCATCACAACAAATAAATGTTTTATTCTTCTGCATAGTGTTAAATGATAAGAATGGAACAAAATAGGGTGGAAAGAATTGTTACATTAACTGGCCTGGGAGTCTTTAAAGAGGCTGCAAGGTTGGCAAAAATCGACAGGAAAGCTTCAGCGCAACATACAAGTGCATGATAAGACAATCACGAATTTTCATATTACACCTACAAATAGCTGGCAAGGGATTACAAATTATTTTCTGTCACTCGGGGCCTTACAACTACATCTACACTGTCAGATGAATTTTATTTCCCATGCACTAAAGCCAACAGCACCCAGTCTGACACATGAATTTATTTCACAACTCATGCAATCAACATCTGTTCCAAGAAGGTAGTGGCATTACATGGCTGACATTCAAGTGGACAACGCAATTAATTGCTTCAATGCAACATTCTGAAGCGCCAAGTACTATATTTGAGAATTATATGGAAGATGCTTCGAATGTAATGAACACAGTAATTTATAGCCAAACAACTATCAAAATTTTAACTGGTCAAAGAGAAATAAAAAATACATTGCAGCTTTTCTGTATGTGTAAAGCAGTCTTAGTGATAGCTAAGTAACCTTATTTAAAATGGCTCAAAGAGTGCTTGTGCAAACCTCTTAACCCCTCAAGTGTTTTATCTTTTTTTTTTAACTTCCTAACCAAAAGCGCCAATTTTTTTTATTGCCGATTTCGAATCGTATTGTACTAAAAAGCAACTACTCGATGTTGAAAAAATATTTGCACCCCACAGTAAGTCAAATCAACACAATACAGTTTATTTCTGAACATTACATAGGAAACCAGCTGCCTGGTGCTTATAAAAAAATACAAACCACAAAGAAAACAGTTGCAAACACCTCTTCATTCTTCACTTGTGCAGGCTAATCAACCTACATCTCTTCCTTTGTCACTGGTACCCATTTTTTGAGGTGGGAGTGTTCACTGGGACGAGAGCATTTTAGCTTTTCAACCGCATTGCGATTGGTTTCATCGACCACTAGTGTAATCAGTTCATAGTCGAGAAACTACTTTATGTACTCCAGATGGTCATCTGGTGATATCAAATTGAAAGTCTTGCCTGGAATGGCCAAAAATGAAAACCTAGGAGGCTTCGCGCCAGGATTGTCGACATCAAGCTGCACCCACTTAGGAGCACTCGCAATGTTCACTTCAGAGATGTTATCACCAGAAGAACTGCTAAATTCAGTGTCATCGCTGTCTTCATCACTTCCGAACACAAGATAAACATTGGTATCCGAATCATCTTCACTGGAAGAAGTTGAAGATGAAAAGCTTTTTTTTTACGGGTTGACGGGCCAGCTATGCATGTGTCGCCGCCACCAGACGCCATGTTTAAAGAAAAACAGCACTCCTGCCGCAGGAGAAACCGAAATCGTCAAGTAAGTGCTTTCATCTGGTGGGTGACACACGATCTAAGCCATAGACTGAGTGCTTCTCGTCCTAAACACTCAAGAGGACAACCTATTCTGGTAGGACGAGTTCTGCTCATCCGAAACACTTAAGGGGTTAATCACAAGCACTGAACCCCCTCACCAAATATGCTTTGCTTGCGCATCCAAGCACAGGTGCTACCACAGCAGCACACTGTAAACGATCCTGCTTGCAAGCACTTCGCTTGCACATCTTCAGACTCATTAGCATGTATCCAACCTTATGACAGCAGCCTTAGCTTCCACTGAATAAAGCTCATTCATTTTTATTTTTCTCATTGCTTAATGCTGCAACCTCCCCCCTTGGTTGTGTCACTCTTCTTGATCTGCTGAAGTTTACTGAGCATTCAATGTGCACCATGTGATCCACAGGCAGATATCGTCAATTGGTATATGCTGAGAAAACTTCTGGCTGAACCATTGACAGCTATCGCAGCAGATGATGTGTATAGCTACATTTTTCTGGGGTAGAGGTGGGATCTGCAGGTAAGAGCTCTTGCATCTATTTGCAAGCATGAAAGTTGTCACTCTTCCGCTCACCACAGACACGTCAATCAATCAATAAAATTTTTTATTTCCAACAAGATGGTTGAAAACCTGGGTGAAAAGTGGCCAGAGACAACTTGAGGGCACCGGGGTCTAGCATCACCTTTCTGTAAAAATCTGAACTCGTGTTGCCAATGGCACACACTGAGCCTGCCAGGCTTATAAGAAAGGGATAAATAAACGCATAATCCGGTTAGGTTCATTAGACTGAAAAAGTATTAACTGAAAAGAATTTTCATTAATTTCATGGTAAGAGGTCAATTATTAGAATAGAAAATTATGGTTAAACTTTTTTTTTTTAATACTGCGCGGGAACCTCATCGTTGGTGCATTAGTGAATGCAAGACATTCTTGTTTATTTACGGTGCATACTGTCAGTTGAGATTTCCTTGATTTTCTGGATGTTTCTTTCACCAATACTGTCGGAAAGACCATTTTGAAATGTGTAAAACTTTGGGCTTGTTTCTTCATCTTCAGTGCCAGCACTCAGTGCATGCCACAGTGAGCACTTCTCAATTGCGCAGGTCTCCGCCAGGATCACGTAAAACAAGGATTTCAAATGCTGGCTTTGCAAATGAACATCGTGGCCATACTTCCCCGACTGAGAAATCTCGCAGTGTTTCAAAAGAGAGATCTCATGTAGTCTCCGAAATTCATATCATTTACCGGGGCACTGGAGAACATTCGAGTCACTCCAAATCCAAATGCATTGCGCTTAATGCACTCTGGACAGGACTTTTTTGAAAAGCTGGATCAAATGTGATCATATAGACCGTATTTCTCAAACTTTCATAGAAAAGGGCTGTGCAGAAATGAACAATTTATCATAGAAATGATAAAATTTATCAACAGAAAAAAAAAAAAATTCATGACATTCGCCACGAAATGGAACATGACACTGTAGATCCTCTACTACCACTTAATGTTGTCAACTTAGATTTTGATTTGTCAAGAGTACCTGCTGTTTTAGGCACGCAGACTTCATGAATGTGCATATGTTAGCAAGAGTGGTAAAGCACTCTTGGCTTACCTAACCTAGACATTCTTGTCTCGCTGCAGTGTTTCATCAAAATATAGTCCTCACTACTGCCTTGACTCTTAATAATCCATTCAGGCTTGTGTGATACCCTTGTTCCATTGCCGTGACCAGACAGCCGTAAGGCTTGGCGCCCACTATGTACTACTGCGAATTCCTTTGTTACTGTGTGTTCTGTATTTCTGTGCTCAGCATCTCCTTTTTATGCTGTGCACCGAGCCAAAGGCACTAAACTATTAGAAACTGTTAGTAGTCACTCATACAGATTAAAAAAGTATATATATATATTATATGTATATTGCTCCCCCAAAAAATAAGGAGTGCGACACTATCTATAGAGTAAGAGACAAATGTGCCACGATGGCTGAAAAGCAGAGCCTTTAGCAAAATAATACAAACCACTTTTGCCTGCTTCACAGTGTGCAGGGTAAACTATAATAACAAACAACAAGACAACACATTTAACAATACCAATTTACTACTGTTAACTGATAGTTAATTAAGGAGCGTCACATCAAGCTTGGGACATTCCCACAGAGCCAGCGAGGCTGACATTTCTAGGCGACACTAGCAGCACCTGGATTTTAACAGTAGTTGCATGACTAACAAAAAAAACAAGGAAAAGTGAACTAATAAAGAGAAATGTTATTATCAATAACTCCTCATTCAAAACTAAAAATGACAGGTGACCTCTGAATAATTTATGGTTGCTTGGAAAGTTAAGTGCACACCAAAAGCACAATGAAGGTTGCGAAGCTTCAATATGGCAGCTGGTGGTCCGCATGGCAGATGAAGTCAGACACTTTGGCAGCTCCTGCCATGGCAACAAACCACTAGCTTTGGTACGGCATTTCCTAAATGGGAGATACCTGCCTGTGTCCTGTTCTGTGTTTTCTGTTCAAAGCAGCGCGGTGCAAAAACTAAGTATTATGTATAACTAACTAGCCCCATCACGCTTCTCCAGGGGAACGTGAGCTGTCTGTCACTGAATGAAGAAATATATCCGACTGGTTCTAGCGATATCTGGTGCATACAAGCATACCTACCAACTCTGCCGAATTTTCCATAAACTTTACGAATTTTGGATTGTTTAACGAGCTTATGAAAGTTGCGTCAAGTTTTATGAAAAATGCCGTTCGTGAAAAAGTATCACTCCTCATTCTTCGAACCTCCTGTTCAAAGTTTCTCTGTAGTGGAAGGGTGCAAGAGGGGCGCTTGCTTCAAGCAAGCTGATAGACAAGTTTCTGAAGCATGCGAAATCTGCAACAGCTAAGTCAAGAAAAGGCTACTGTAGTATAAGAAACACTGCATTGCTTGCAAGTCTCAGCTGTTCCAACTTTGCTGCTGCTGCTTGTGTGCTGCATCGAAAGCTAAACCATAGTCTAATAAAGTGCGTGTGTACCCCACAAAAGGCGTGTGGTCAAGGCTAACTTTAAATACCACGTGGTACCGAATGAGCGTGTTTGTTTGTTTAAAACAGACTTCGAATGTCGTGCTGCGCACAGGTTGTGTGATAAAAAACTAAAAACTACCATGGCAGTATTCATGTTAAGCTTGAACAGGGTGTTAGTCAATAGGGGCTACCTACATTTAACGTGGCATGGGAGCAACAAAAGCTCAATGCACAAATGCATACAGTATGTACAAAGGACAGAGTATCTGCATGCAATGAAGGCAGCATGCAGCGGAAAATGAAGCTGCCTATGGAAAGCAGGATATGATGTATGAGAGAAAATGCACAGGAGGAAAGTGCAGCAGAACAAGGCACGGCACATGGGAATACGAATTTTGCGACAATGTTGATGCTTATGTCTACAAGCTTCGCACCAATGGACTATCAACAGTGGCAAAAACCGAAGAGAAGCATGACATGCCTCTACAAACCACGGTGATACCCTGTAGAGACATCACAGTGCGAACTGTAATGTAGCAGCTGATGAGGACAGAGCTTAGTAAAGGGGGGTGCAGCCCATGCATGAATAATTTGCAAAGTATTTTTACTGAAACAGCAGTTAAAAGCTTGAAACTGGGCTTGCTGTGTGCGTCTCTCCGTCCTTTCCAATACACTGTCACCAAATGTAGTCATTATCACGTCATCAGGCCACCTGGTAATCCTTGGCCTCCCCCTTGCTACCCTTTCCAACACATTATGTGTTATGTACGAATGATGGCAAAGCGCGTGGAGGGTAGCCAAATAAGCGCTTGAGCGCTTAGACCAAATCTTTACCCACCACAGCCACTGGTTTCAAACTCGTGTCCTTGCAGTAATGTGCACTTATGAGCCGGATGTGCTAACCACTCTGCTATTGTGCAGCATTCAAGCTTGGTAATTTGGGCAAGGTGCTGTGCCCAACACAGACTCAGTGGTGTCATCTGTGCCTGTATTTCAGAGGCCAGAATAAGCAATACTGCAGCAGAGGAGGACAATGTTGTGTGCATTGCTAAGAAGTTGTTCTTCAGAAGTTTGCAGCGTCAGCTGTGAGAACCTGCTGCTGTTGTAGTAAATGAGTTCAGCGCCAGAGGAATCGCGTAAATCTGTAGTGTGGCAGTTACACAAGAATACATGGTATACAGTTAACTTCCATTAATTCCATCTTAACAGGACCGACAAAACTGATTGAATTAAACAAAAGGCAGAAAAAACACCAGAACATACGATTGATTTACTTGGCAGTATTTGCCTACCAACGTTGGCTTCGCCGCAATAAAACCGTGTACAGTGCAGTCCACTTATAACGATACCACATATAACAATATATCGGTTATAACGATAAGTCGACCTAAGAGTATCAACTTATGCATTAGGGCTATGAGAAAAAACAAAACATATATAACAATATATTATTCACCGCATATCGGATATAACGTTTGAAATCTTGCTTCTGGGCAGCGTTTTTCATGCAGAATAATCGCGAAATTTGCGTTCCTAAGTTGCCTGTTCCTAAGACGGGGCAAAAGTTTGCCTACGTGAGTTCGTATTTGCCGCCATTACCGTGCAGGCGCAGCGCATCCCGCTCGCTCGCCGATTGCGAACGAAAGCCACGGAGAGCATCGCAAGTTGACGCAGCATGCACAAGATAGCGCCAGCTGCTTCGCGGCGGCGGCGGACGCGCGAGCGTTCAGAGGAGAGGAGAGGAGAGGGGGAAGAAAGTGATAAGCGAGTGGCGCCTGTACGGCTTACGCTGCTTTTACAATCTCGTGCTCTCAGCGAGCGCGGAAATTCGCCGCGGAAGGAGTGGGAGGTGCGCCGACGAAGCGCCAAGCCGTCTCTCTCGAGACGAAGCTGTAAATTTAGCAAGACTCGAAAAAGTACGAGCTCGCGCAGTCAATGATATCGACAATTATGAAAACCGGGAGCGCCACGATCATGAAGGCTAGAAGCAGTGGCCATGCCGATCAACGGAAAAAGCGAGCTTTGTCGGCCAGGACAAAACCCTCATGGGTGAACCTAACACGGTGGAAGCCGCCGACATTACCGAACTGTGGGAGCACGTCGCTACTGACGATGAAATAGGTAGTGCTTCTATGGAGGAGTTTTTAAGTGCAGGTAGTGCTGCCTCGTTCTGCAAAGAGATCTCCATTGGGGCGACCGTTGTCCCGACAGACAGCGGCGTTGTGCGACAGAGGCGACGACAGCAGAGGCAGTGACGACGAGACTGACAATGGCCCGTCATTGACACCGACCCCGATGTTCAACCAAAGTGCAATGTCGTCGATCGAGTAGTCATTGATTTGACGCACGCTAAATTATAGCCGCCAGTGTTCGCGCAACAGCTGGACGCGATGCACACGGCGGTTGTGAATCCGAAACTTCTGCGAAAGCAAGCGCAGATTTCTATTGCAGCGCGCATAACGATTGAGACGCTATTTAGAGGTATAAATAAACATTTCGTTTTTCCCTGCCTACTTTCTACAACGTCAATTTTTTACCGCAAGTGGCAAATTTGGTTTTGGGACTAACATGCATATATTCGTTTTTTTTTTAAACGGCAGTCCAGATATAGCGATGATCGGTTATAACGATCGGATTTTTCGTTCTTCTTGACATCATTATAAGTGGACTGCACTGTAATTCGTCATCACGCTGCACTCTGCTGACCTATTTCTTTTGTTATCAAATAAAGCGTTGTCCCCTGTTCTCAAACTGCCTAATGTATTGACAGCTTTTAAGAGCCATGTGCAGTAGAAGCCCTGTGAATATGTTCTTTACTAAAAACTTTCCTAGCCGCAATGCCACTTCATTTCCCGTATAACAGCACGCTCACTGCACCTCCCACATGCTACATTTACTTTCTGCAATCTCATGAGTAATTAATTTAGCACAGGTTTTCAACCATGCCGTCATGCGTAATAGTTTATGGCCACAACACCCCCAAAAATTTTAACTTCATAGCGGGCAAGTTCTGGCGTCAACAATAGCTGCGTGCACTGTGTGCACAACCACCACAGTGCGGCTCCAAAATTCTAACTGTGCACCCAAGTCACAAGAATAAGTTTTTTTTGTGGATCCCATAATCCATAAGCATTTTTCTGGCCGACAGTGCAGTTACAGCACAACAGCGGAGTCCCTTCCTCAAACTGTAGTTTTTTATGAAAATGCATGGTAGTTACCATATTTCTTCCATGACCAAGAGTGACCACATTTCACACTGCAACTTACTTATCATGTTTCCTATGGAAAATGGCCTTAGAAGCAAATCAGGCATCAAATATCTGGCAGTCCATAAATGAATAATGCAGGATGTGTGGGCAAAGCCAATATTGAACACAAACTGATAGAAATCCAGAGCTAGGCAAATGGCCCATGCAAACTAGCCAGTTCACCATGTGTTCTTAAATAAAATTAAATTCTGGGGTTTTACATGCCAAACATCACAATATGATTATGAGGCATGCCATAGTGGGGGTCTCCAGATAACTTTGACCACCTGGGGCTTTTTAATGAGCCCCTAATCTAAGTGCAAGAGCATTTTTGCATTTCGCCCCCATCAAAATGCAGCCGCGGTGATCAGGACTGCTGCGCTCATAATTATTTGTGCTTATTCATTAGTGGACAATGTGGCACTGCAGTTTCTGGAAGGGCTCAGTGGTACCCTGTGAAGAAAATATACAAGCTGCCCTCACGAACATGTCCTAAAACTCAGTGAGATGAAATCTGTAGCCTGCATGATAGTTATACATTCAAAACAAAAGATGAAAATGATCACCTTTGGCCTGTACAATGCATACAATGCGGCAGTGTGCATTGAATCTACATTAGCAGTGGTTATTGAGCCCCCCAACATGTGGAATAAGCTCGGATACAAAGACATAAAAAAGACTTACCAGAGTGACCCTTGAGGGTAGTGACAGGCTTATAGCCAGTTTGCTCCACCTTCAGCATGGTTATCTGCCCAGAGTAGTCTCCGACAAATGCATGCTTGGACTGTGCATCAAACCTGGCAAGCGTCAATTAAGGTAGTACAAACAGCTGACACAAGGCAGTCGTAATCCTAGTTTATGAACCAATTGAAGCAAACGCAGCACAAAGCACTTTGCATGCTACTCTTGCTGCCCACTCACATATGTTGCAAGACCTCATATTGAGGCCGAGCCAAGTCCAAGTTTGTGCTTACTTCACTAGCTCTTAGTGGAGCACCAATTGGGTGCTAATTCGCATCCTGCTGTAATGTCACACTGAACAGAAAAATAAAGTTTTGCAACCAAACACTCATGCACAACTTGTTAAACTAAGCTCATACAGTGACCTTTCTCCTACAAGGTTTACTAATCTTTCTTTTCGTATATGATCAGAAAAACCAGCACCAAATGCAAAAGCATCCGTGTGTATATAGGGTGTCTCAGTTAACACTAGCCAAGCGGCTCAACGAAAAAGAATGATTAAAAAAACACTGCAAGCTACAATTTTAAGACCTATGGTGCTTAGTTGTCATGATGGTGACGATCGAACACCATAGGTCTTATGATATCTTGCACCATGTTTTTTAAAACTTCTTTTCGCTGAACATCTTGGCTAACATTACCTGGGACACATGGTACATAGTGTACCACAATATTTCTTTTTACATGTTTGTGCATTGCATTATACAAGCTATAACAAAAACTAGTGCTGGGACTTCCTAATAGTACAGCAGAATCTGCTGATATGAAACTGAGGAGGAAGAAAACTATTTTTCCATTTGCCCAAACTTTTGCTTTAAAGAGGAGATGCATATGATGTATGCAAGAGATCCCTCCCATACTACAGGCCACGATGGATCACAACTATACAGATCATCATTACGAGACTCTTCTCCTTAGCGATATCGCTTGTCACTTTAATGCTATTAGCCACTATGACATCTACTATCACAGCAAACATATGTACTTTATGCAGTTGTTATTTCATCGTTTCCATCATGATGCAGAACAGGAGGCAGACACTAAGCTGAGAAAAATGAACACTGCAGGAAAATCAACATAAAAATGGGGGAATTATCTGATGAAATGGTTTTTCTTTATTCTTTAACATTAATTTTCCATGCGTTAATAGAACTGTGGCTGGCTCATATGCACTGTAACAGTCAACAAGGGCCTTGGTAGTTCTGATGCCAGTTCTGTTTAATCAAAGTACAGAATCACCATGTCATTCCATTTGAGGAAGTTTCGTTTAACCCAATTCAACTGTATTCACCACTGCACTAGGAAATTATGAAAAAGACATTTTGGAATAAAACTAAATGAGGGGTTATGCTGAAATAGCAATTCTACAGCAAGGTTGGTAACCAACCATGATAAAAAAAAACACCAGGCAGGCTGCACCCCCCATCTTCAAGCTGTTTTTAAACACTAATTACCATTTGTAGCTACAGCAATTGCTGAATTTTACTGATTGGAAGTAACAACACACACCTAGCAACACCACAGTACATTAGAACACTTGCAGCTTCACTGACATCTGGCAAAAGTTCAGTGCACAGCCTAGTTTAAATCCAGCCCACTAAAAACACAGCCACGTCCAACCAAGGGTGAAACTGACTGCACACACAGCACACCACAGGCATAACTTTCGATAGCCTTGTCTATGACAAATTGTGACCAACTACTGGCGGCGAAATTTCCAACATAAGAATATCATGCAAAAAGGTTGCAGCAACCTTGGATAATTAAATGCTATAAAATAATTTATAGGCAATGTCTGTCACGTTTTTCTATCTACGTGCTGTGTCAAAATACTGAATGTTTTCAACAATGCTGAACTCCTCAATTATTAAACATGTTTATGCACGCAAGAGCCGAAATCAACTCAAGCATGACATGCACTTAATTGTGGCACAGGTAGAGGTACTCTGTAGGAGTACTGACGAAGAGGTACATGCATGAATTCATCTCACATGGCTTCTGAAATTGCTTTTGCATCCCAATGTCAGATGGCCCTACCATTTGTTCACAAAGAATGGCAATTAAAAAGCTGCAGCTTTTCTGCTTGCACACTTTCAGACTGTCATCAACTGAGACACAGTACAAATTACACTGCCACATGGTAATGCCATGACTAGTGGGAACAAAGTAATGGTCTGATGAGGAGGTGAACCTAATAATAGATAAGTTTTGTTATGTGTTGTTTAGTGGGTGATACAACACCGAACTTTTGTTAAACAGGGCATAACTGGGTTTATTAAGCACTGGGGTACACGAATAGATGTGGCTACATGGCGGTAGGAATACAGAGTGCATAGAGATGGGAGAGCTGCGGAGCCAGAGGGCCAGATGCAACTTGATATTTCGTCTGCTCGAAGTTCATAGAGGAGGAGGGTTGCAGAGCCGGAGGAAGCAGAGAATTCAGAAAGCTGGGCAGCATGAAACATTGCATGGGATGGTGGCGCCATCTCTCAATCCTTTTTGTAACAAATGAGTGAATGGTTTTAGTACCCTGAAGCTACACCTAAGCTGCTAAAGGGTCACATAGTGGAGCGCTCTGGATTAATTTTAACCAGCCAGTTCTTTAACCTCTCGACGGACAGTGCCGTACATGCACAGAAATGCGAGCCTGTCAGAACGGGCGATGTAGCATGTATGTGACAGCACCAACTAATCTGTAACTGCACACTACTGAAAACAAACGCTGTCTAAAAGATGCTATCTCTTGGAGGCCATAAAAAACTATCTTGTCAGTTTACATCTCAATGCATGCAAGAAATTATTTTTAATTTTGTTTAGCAGTCTGCTTTATTGCTTCACTTACAATATTAATCCTGCTTAGTTTAGTAATGGATGCACAAAGGCATGCTGTGCTCTGTCCATGCAATGTGCATGTAAATACTACTAGGTGCACAAAGCAGAAGGACATTTGAGCATGCAGAGTGGGACAAGCCATTGTGTGTGGAGCTGCACATTTATTTATTTATTTATTTAGTAAATAAATCATGAAATCCCACTCACCGATGAATTACAAGTTACTCCCAAAATTTCATAAAATACAGCATAAAGGCTGTAATATTGCCAATGTTTCCAAGAGCGGATGGGGGACCATATTTTGCAATAATCTTCATTCTAAATTACCTTGCCCTTAGTCAATGTCTAGTACGAAGCTGCACTCCTGCTATTGCCAGAATTGGCCACTAAATGGTAAGAAATGAACAGAATCGGAGGAAATTTATCTTTGCAGAATACGGCCCCTGGCTTTTAAATACTCTTACAAAGCAATACACACTTTTTCACTCGTGGAAGCATAGATAACAAGGCCACAGGGGAGCGTGTATTTCAGACCCTTGAAAGGTTTGCATGATGAAGCCTCAGTAAAGAAGCATTTTGGTATTTTGCCTCCAATAGATTGCAACTGCCACAGTAAAGAGTCCACAACCTTGTGCTTAGCAGCAGAACACAGGCACCAAGCCATCAGCGTGGACACAAAGGACAGGGGCACAAGAAAAGGATACTGGAGAGCCATGCACCAGGCCCCACTCTGGAAGGCACCAAGTCGCCGGCCTGTCTCGGAGCAGTGCCACAGGAAGTGCTTGTCTCTGGCCACACTCAGCACCCACTCAGCGATGAGGGAGAACACTATGCCCATCACCCGGCCCTGGTGTGCTGCAGTCACCCAAGAAAGTCGCAGCCCCATCCCAAGAAACAACCCATTTAAAACCCCATGCAAAGCAGTCAGGAGGCCACAGGATCTACAGCTCTATTGTTGCTATGTTCCCAGGCAGCCCCTTTTTCCAAGCTTTAAGCAGTATACTGCTACCTGGCACCAGTTAAAGACCAATCATTCAAGTGGCATTCAATGCCACATTTATTGTATTCAGTTTCACTTCTATTTTGTTCTTGATGTTCACTTTATCACTCAAAACCTCTCTTTAAAACTGCTGTCAATGACATTAATTACACATTTCATCTGTACAACTTTTGTAGCTCTGAACTTGCGGTCATTTTCATGCATGTACGTATCCCCATATTATATATATATATATATATAGTTTGTTTTTTTGTGTATGGCTGTGTAACACACACAATTTTGCCACCACTAAGCACTGCGTCAAAGTGGCGGGAAATCTGGGGAGTGCTGGTGTCATGTTGAAGCTAACATGAAAAGGACATGAAAAAATAAACCACTATTTGCTTTCATCAAAACGTAACTTCTATAATTTTCAAAATCTTGCACTTGCAGGCAGTGCAGCAAAGACAGCACAACATTCATTATGGTGACACAATGTAAGCCAACTTATACGTCAAAATTGTTTGCCTGTGCCTAGTATCTACATGCAAAAAAAAAAAAAAAGTTAAAAAATGTTTCAAGACACTTCACATAATTGTTTTTATGGTGCATCATCCATTTCAGATTACAGTGAAAAAAAATTTTTTTTTTTGGCTGTATGCAGAGATCATACAATTTTCAGAGTCCCAAATGAAACACTACTTATTGTGTCTCCAGCACACTGCAGTAAGCATGCACAATATTCAACTTTCAGCTAGTCACAGTGTGTTTTGAAGATACTGCTTGCTTTAGAGAGGTCAACTGCAGTGAAATTTCACACTGGATAAATTGGTTATAAACGAGTACCATTTAGTACTACTGAATCAATCTTGGCAAAGCTTCAGGGCTGGTAATTGTCTAATTTCCTTATTAGCTGCCTTTAAATAGCACCTCAGTAGATGACGTGTGCACCAAGGGGGATAGCAGATGTGATGTAAATCTCCAGCACACTGCCTCAGAGATTTTCAGTGTGAACTGCTTAATCTCAGGAGTCACGCCGAGCAGCTGTGCTGGTTCTGGACGTTCTAGGTTCCAAGTCATTTCTAGCAAGCAGTAACGGCTTCCGCCCCTCCCCCCACCCGTTTTCGTATCACAAAAGTATATTTCGTTAGCTTTTTGTGACAAGTCCACTCATATTTCACACATAAAATTCTGCATGGAGGCTGCTACACATTTACACCATTTGAAACTTGGTTTTTTACATGGTCCAATATTTCGTTGCAATTGGCTTTTAAAACTGAGAAGCTACCGTGTACCCTTGCAGTTGTGCAGAAAAGCTTGATTATCTTTGTGTATGTGTAAGTTCCTCAAACTTCATATTGACTCAGTGTGCTCGAATTGCAAGAAGTTGCCTTCTTTTTCTTATTTTTATGACTTTCAATCTGAATTTCGAGTTCAAGCAAGGTAAACTTCAACTCACCTAAATAATTCCTCTGATGAGTCATCTTGTTGAAATCATCAGAAATTTGAAACTCCTGCAATCAGAAAAAGTAGACAAGATACATGCCTTGCTTTCTACAGAGAGGCTACAGGCTGCCCAAGATAAGAGCAAGTTGCTTCTCTCATGCCAACCCACCGATATGGAGCCATTGTCCATTCCAATAAATAACCTTCGAGTTTCAGAGTTGTAGTCCATTGCTGATGCAGCAGCTAGGGAAGTAAAAAAAAAAAAAAATTGTGATAGACACCTTTTAGTCAAATAATGCCATTAACAATAGGTGCAGCAAAAAAAAAAAAGGGGGGGGGGGATGAATGAAACTAAATAATGAAAGTATCAATTCACGCATGTGTCACTTACACGGCATGGTGAGGCATATGCTCGGCCAGTACTGTCCAGTGTCTCTCCGCAGCCATACCCTGACAGTCCTGAGGAACAATTGCCACAAAACTTTTGACAAAGTGGGAATATTGCTACACAGGGTGCATTTTTTTTTTTTATTGCTGACCAACTAAATAAAAGTAAGCTGGGTCCTGGATTATATAACTAGGTGGCACTATAGATAAGCAATTCCTAGACCAAACTGGCTAATTATCTTTTTTTCACAGGCTTCAGGGTATATGTTTACATCACAAAGTCAAAGATGGTAACCATTCAAACATGGTTTGCATTATTCCAGTCCCTGTATACAATTGTGCACTAAAGCACACCACAAGGTCCCTCCTGCCATGAACACAGATAAAGGAGATATCGCACGCCGAATCGTGTCACACCCTAGCCACATGGCTACGAGTAGGCGTCCGAGTCAGTCAGATAGGGTGTGTCGTGATATGACGTGTGATATCTGTCCCTTACCTACGTCACGGGCACAAAGAGCCTCCTCAACGCACGCATTTAAGCAAAGGGACACAGCATCTATTTGTGAATAACTCTACCCACGTCATCGATTCGGACACTAAGATACAAACCATTGCTTGGACTTACTATCTCTGACCGTAAAGTTTGGAACTAAAACGTTAAATAGCAACTAGGAATTATTTATCTTAAATTTCCATCTGGCTAGTAGATAGCCTAGGGACAAAATGAGAATATCTCAACTATAGCGAATCTTCTTGTTTTTAAAATGTGTAACATAAAAAGCCCCGTATACATTCTATAGAACAATTTCCCTTCACACCTACCATCTCCGAGTTAGTAAAGGTTATCTTCCTTGCACACGCATAAATTTTTTTTCTTAAGACTGACATGCAGAAAGGCTAAGGAGAGAAAAAAAAAAGCCAGAAAGTTTTGGTACACTCACATTCCAGAATAAAGTTTGTAGGATAGGGCTAAACTCACGAAAGAATGGCCAACAGCACTCAACATGGTCTTCATAAGAGGGATGCAGAATGTTAATACACTATCAGCTATTACCACTTTGAGATCTATGAAGTTTTGAGGTGTGGCAGAAAAATTACTGCATGGACAGTCTTAGCACCACTAAGAACATGTCTAACAAACTTGAGAATGCACATCATACCAAAAAGTCAAGGAAAGCCACAGCTCTCCTGAATGTACAAGTTCATTAACTGCTATGAAGCAGTTAATAAACGAAGTGGCTTAAATATGTGTTTACAAAAAAAAAAAAAGCCCACACGTTCACAGATGCATAAGTGGTGCCTGATATTCAGTTAAATGCCCTAGATCAAAGGCTGTTCAACTGCTCGTAGACCTCTTTATTGGCATTAACATCCATGCCCAGTTATGAAGGTTCACTAAAAGCTGAGTTGCAGTATACAAGCGAAAGAATACTGTTCAGAGAAGGAGCAATGGCTGCCACAAGACTACACACACCTGTAAGTGATTAACAATGGTCAAGCTCAAGGCTAGCTTTAGGACTCCGGTTTTGCAGCTAGTTAATGCCAAGAATACAAAAAGTGCACCAAAAAAAGGTCTACATGAGAGTAGAGACAAAAGTAATAACTGACGAATGTAATTATAACCAATTAATTCCGAGGTATTACGTGCCAAAACCACGATATTATTATGCGGCATTCAGTAGTGGGGGACTTCGGATTAATTTTGACCACCTGGAGTTCTTAAACATGCATCTAAATTTAAGTATACGAGCATTTTTGCATTTTGCCCCCATTGAAATGCAGCCACCACGGCTGGGATTGAAGCCGCGACAAGATCAGCACCACAACACCATAGCCAAAGCTACCACAACAGGTTAGCAATTGTAACTTAGTGGTGCTAAATGCAATTAAAGAATGCCAGGACTGACACAGCACATTTATTGGAAACAAAAGAAGCTGCTCTAGTTTGGATTTAAAAAAAAATATACCTTAAAAGAGACCATCACAAAGGCTCAGTGTTTCAGCCAGCAATGAAAGACTACCATTCCATGCACATTAACAGATGTTAGACTCCACATGACTGCTTTATAAAATAATACTACAAATCCTTTGAATCCTGCTTCAGCAAAGTGCAGTCTTCGCCAAAAGGACACAGGTTGCAACACCGGCCACTGAAGTAGTTGCCACACAATTTGGTGGGAAATCAATGAAAATCTTGGCATTACAAGCCTGCTGAGAGTAAGGAGAACCATTGTTCTAATTCACCAGAGCTTTGGACCAGCCAGTGGGAGTACTAAAAGGAGCCCTTAGCACAATGAGATGCTGTAATCTGCATAGTGGCCTGAATGTTTCTGACAAGACTGCCTACATTTAGGGCACATTTTAGATGAATAATAGCGTGCACAATGACTTAGATAACAGGAATTCACGAAATAATTGATCTCACGTCTAATAACATCGTCTACGTTTATGCTGTGTGTTGTGTTTACTACTTCCACCCACAGACCTTTCTGGAAAGCTAAAGACAATGCATCTGTGGTCAGACCAGGTGCACAGTCTCTCACTTTTTTTGCGATACTTTCCATGAATGAACAGAAAAACTCGTGCTTTCAAGAATACATGCGTTAAGGATTGTGGACACAGACTTGATGGCCATGCCAATACAATATAAACAGCATCACGAACGGTTCACACAGCCATCACGCAAAGTAGCATGACCACCTACGACGAAACAATTACTGACCCCACTTTAGCGTACGAAGGCTAAGTGTGTACTCCGCAAAGTTTTCGATAACAGTTGATCGCTCTTCTAGAACCTGGAACAACGCAATCGACCACACAGACACGCCCACGTCAAGGGGCTGCTCAAACCGGTGCTAAATAAAGTGGACGGGGCCACTGCGGCCTGCAATGGTGTTCAAGTTACCAGCTGATAAGAT
>NC_051154.1:207506180-207538990 GCF_013339745.2 Dermacentor silvarum | reverse complement strand
TTGTTGAAGCACAGTTCACCTGTGTTGTTATCAGGCAGAACATGAACAAAGTTTACAAACACATTCATCAGCTACAAAACTGCACATTACTGTTTCTGCTCATTGTGGTGTGGCGTGGTATGGTCCAAGTTTCATTTTGTTCAATGCCAAAGTGCAGCACAAAGCACTTAAACAACCCTATCAAAGGTATTGCTGTGTGGTTCGGTAAATACCATAGTGAAAAAAATAATTACAATGATATAACAATATAGATGTACAGAGGAGGTTCTCTGAATGATGCAGTGCTAAGCAGATGGCCCAGGAAATATAGGAACTTATATGGACACTGAAAATCAAGGTTAAGCTATGCTGGATTGATAAATTATTCTAAAATATCAGAAAACGTCAGATCTTGCTATAGCGGAGTTCTGGTAAGCCAGATAAAATGCAAAAAACAAAATATGGGCTTGAAGTTGCTGCACTAGCTCCTCAAGACACTGCAAGATCTAGATAGCATCCACTCAGGACTAGTTAATTTTTCACAAACAAGGATTACAATGCATTCCAAAGAAGCCAGGCTCAACCTAGTGAGCTTTGAGAACTCTTCCAAAAAGAAAAAGAAACAGCCGAAACGTGCAAAATACCTGGAAATAAGTGACATCATACTAATGCACTGACACTGCAGTTTGGCTGTAAAATCCAAGAATGCAAACTTTGCCCTCCATTTTTTACACTAACAATCAACCTTTCTCAGCCAAATACATGCACAAGTCTTGAATTGAACCTATAGTATAAACACGATACGTCTTGCTCTTTCGTAATAGCAATGCCGTAACAACAGGCCCAATTCTCTACTTGAGTCTTTAAAGAATACTTTACAAAACTAAACTCACTTTGCTGCTCTTTAGCGTCCCTCCAAGAGAGGAACATAAGAAAGTCGGTGATAAATGATAAGCAGTCCTCGGTCAATGAGAATTAGGAGCATACAATGACTGGGAGCTTACCACTGTCATTGATAAGAAAACCGTACAATCACTGCATTCTACCAGTGCTAACATACCGGGCAGTAACTTGGAGGTAAACAAAGAAGCTCAAGAACAAGTTAAGGGCCGCGCAAAGAGCGATGGAACAAAAAAAAAAAAATAGAGTAAATGGGGATAGCCGATATTCTAATTGACATTAAGAGAAAAAGATAAAGCTGGGCAGGCCATGTAATACGTAGGATGGATTATTGGTGGACCATTAGGGTTAAACAATGGGTACCAAGAGAAGGGAAGCGCAGTCGAGGGTGGCAGAAAACTAGGTGGGGTGATGAAGTTAGAAAATTTGCAGGCACAAGTTGGAATCGGCTAGCAGAAGACAGGGGTAATTGGCGATCGCATGGAGAGGCCTTTGTCCTGCACTGGGCATAAACAGAGGCTGATGTAGATGATTCAAAGAAAAGATACGTGGGGAACAATTCAGAATTTTGTTACAATCCGGTGGCTTCCCGGGCATTTTCAGTCATTCTTGAGCCTTAAAAAGCTTTCCAGTGTCCAAACTTTCCCTGAATATAAGACACCGAAAATTATGCACTCAAGTGACGCCGTATTATTCACAGGCAGCACTGCTTGATCGTGCGAGGCTGCAAAACCTTGTCTGTGAGACACGGCAGGTGCCTTTAATAGTGGCAGAAATATGTATAATACCATGCCTCATGGTATCAAAAAAATATTCAAGTGAGAAAGCTGCACCTAACATGCTGTTCATCAGTGTGGAACTACACAGGGGCTATGGTGGACCCGGAGCTGGAGCAAAGCTATTAACTTCAAGATAGTAGAAATTTGGGCTTGTTGGTTCACGATCTTCGTACTGTATAGTGCAAACGAACGACCACATACTGCACTCTGTCGCCATGTCCTTTTCTAGTGGTCGTTCCGTCTGCGCTATACAATCCAAAAATATTAGAGAGTTTTAGATTAGCGGGACGCAAGCATTAGGGCCCACAAGAGCTAGGGGGCTTGCGTCCCCCTAATCTAAAACTCTCTATTAACTTCTGCGTTTAGCTTCGGAACACTACTAAAGAAAAATAGAACAAACCCATATCTAAAAATTTTGTTTAATCATTCATTATCTGCGAGCTAACAAATTAAAAGTGATCTACTCATTACTCAAAGCAGACACAAAATTTAATGTGCCAGTACAATTACTGTTCATTTATTCACAGCATGCATGGAGCCCAGATCTCACTTTTTTTTTCTCTCTCTCTTTTTTTCTTTTTTGTAACTTAAAAGGATGATGTTACCAAATGCAACTAGACCTACTGTAGGAAAATTGTTCAAGATATTACTTCTAGGTAAAAGTGACAATAAGAAAAATGTTTTTGCAGACAGCTGACAATAAAGTTTCATGCCTGTGCCACATGTGCGATCTTGCTTCCTGCTAATTATGTTGAGTCAAACATATTAAATGCCTAGAAAGCCACAAAGGTAAATGTCAAGCATCAAGTTCTTACCAGAACATGCAAGATTTCATGGTCTTGCTTAAATTTTTTGGCAAAACTGAAGACATCCTGGGGGCGAGACATGTCCACGATGTGCACAACAACAGTATTCTGTAAAAATAATGTAGCAGTGCTGCATCGATATTTCATGACAAATGTATAATGCATGAGAAATTTTCTGCCGGCAAGCGCGCATACCTCATTTTCTGTTATGTCAGCGATTGTTTTCCTCAAAATTTCCGCCTTCTCTTCATCTCTGCACACGAGGTGCACTGTACCACCTGTTTGAAAAAGTTTCGTCACAAGCTTGATAGAGTCGTGTTATTATTGGCACACCTTGACCAATCCCCTAACGCAGGTACTTACGTGCCAAGCTCAACAACAACAACAACAACAACAACGAGTACGTCCCATATCACAGCGAGCATTTTCTACACTTGTATCTTTGCCAGGTCATGGTACCCGTGTTATTTTTTTTTTTTTTAGCAGCACAAGTGTGCTTTATGGGCACAAGGTCTCACAGAGATAAATGCCTTAATTAATCTATACAACACTTGACAGATGAGGTTCGAAGCTTCAACTATCAATATATGTGGCTAATTAAAAAGCAGCAGATGGTGAAACAAATAAATACAGTAACATGCATGTCCCACCTTTCTGCGCAAGTTGGATAGCAACAACCTTCCCAAGCGTACCCGTGGCGCCGGTAATCATGAAAACTTTACCGGTGCAATCAACGTCCAAGTCGGGGAGGTTGAAGGATCGGCAAGCAGACCGAAACCCGCTCCTGGAAATTGGAGAGCAAAGCAGACAGGTCCTCACTTCATTTTATGCGGTAAAATATATTCGTACAAATAATGAGGTCTCAGAGACCGAGCTTGGCAAGCTACGTGGTAACCGTACGTGAAGCAACTAAACGTACCGTACCGTACGCGGACACGCCCAAAACGCGCGACCGTCAAATAGAAGTGCAACCCACCCGCGCTGTAAGCGTTGGCCGTAAAACATGCTTTGTAAAAAAATTCTGGCCTTCAATGCATCGATTATATAAAGGTCAGGAGAGCTGTAAACTACGTCGTACATGTGTCACACCAGTATGCCCACGCAGTTTTCTTACCTGCTGTACTCTTTCATGCCCTTCGCAAACCAGAATACGTTCCTGTAGAGGGACGTCATGGTTGACTACAATTAACTATGACTAAACAACAGGTCAGTAGTGAGAGACAGCTGCGCAGACGCTGCAAACTACACTTGTCTCAAGAGTTTGCATATCTCCGTACCATCCGACCAACAGCAGACGGCTTTAAGCCATGCTCATGGTAGCCAGATTGCTAAATGAAACCCGCTACGTGACGCAAATGTGCGAGAGAAGTAGGCACACACGCGGCGTTATTCTATGCACGCGGCTAACGAAAGGCAGCAGCGGCGGAAGCAGTGTACTACCTGCTTAATTCAGAGTCGCATATCTTCAAGAATGTCACGTTCGACAGCCGCATATCGCGAGCCTGTCCCATGGTGATGTAACAAGAACAGAATACACTTGGCATGCATGCCAAAAGACCGCATAGACCGTGTCGCTTGTGCAGCGGTTCAGAACTTCAGGATGCTTGAGGTACTTGAGGCGCTTCAGGTCGGAGTGCATGTACCGTTCCATAACGTACCGTTCAAACGGTTCAACGCCTCTAATATATAAACGAAGGCAAACGTCCTTAGTACAATATTTTTTTTTTAATTATGAGAGTAAATGTATTTTGATAATCAGCGAGTGAAGGGACCTCGCCCTGACACGTGCGCGACAAGGCGAGGTCGCGCGACTTAACTATACATAGAGCGGCCCAACTTTGGCGCGCCTGCTCCGCTGTATCAACGCTGTAGATGTCCGGTATCCTAGCTTTTACTCCTCACCCCTTGCCGACTGCCGTTCAGGTGTCAGTAGCAGTCATTTTTCTCCTTTCCTTATTTTTTATTTTATTTTAATGAACTAATCACCACTACTATACTTGGACAAGAATCGGGAGGGTGTGTGAGCTGGGCGTCTCGATACTTTCATCAACTCCACAAAGATACGAGTCGCTATACGCATATCTGGTGGCTAGAAGATGTCGCCTTGCGCTTTTCAAGTACATGGTGCCCTCAGGTATGAAAACTTGCTCAGGACATCTTGCTCTTGTATACTATTATGCTGATGTGGAGCTTACGAAGTGACCCCTACGAGTTTTCGTATCACGCTGTCAATGAGTTGTCAGACCGATAATGAGTGCACCTGAACTGTCGGGGTTCTTCATGGCGCATGTGCTATTATAATTCTTTCTAGTCTGTGTTATCATTTCTTGAGCAGCCAACGGTAGCACTTTCCATTCGCAATTTCTATAGAGATAAATGTCACACTATAAATTTCGTACCGCTTTCACGTTTTTTTTTTCTTCTTGTTTTCTTTTTTTTTTATCAATATTTGTGTCCTACTGCGGACTTGCTAGCGTAAAAAGGAAGGTTCTTTAGCTTCGCCAAATTTTCAAAAATTGCCTGTGGCAGATTGTACATTTCTAACCCTTGATCACTCGATGAGGTGGTCACTACTTCTACGAAAATTCAAGATGTTTAATCAACTAATTCACATATTTTGTAGATTGAAATATTTGTCGACATAAATATGTACCGTTAAGTAATTAATTAAAAGTTATTTAGCTTGTTTATGTAATTATTCAATTAATCATTTCGATTGATCTGTTTGTAGGCAGAACAAGGCACATCCGGATGAAACTGCGAGTTTATGTGCTATGTTTGTGCGCTACGTGCATACACGAATTTCCTGTTCTCATCATCATCTTTCAACACTTTTCTTTGTCTCCTTTCCTTATTCCCCTGAGCACAGCAGCAGGTCAGAATATATTAGTTAGCCGACCTTCCTTCCATTAATGCCTGCAATAAATTATCTCTCTTTCCCTCCTGGGCAGACGAACAAATGCATTCTGATTGATCGCACGTCCGAACATCCACACCGCTCGTTCAAACAAAAAGATCAAATAAAAGGTTAACGACACGCGCAGATCTAGAGCTTGTAGGAAAGCAGGCATTTGTTTCGAATACTTGTTTGAAAGCACACCGTTGAGACAAAGCTAAAAGACATGAATGATGCTTTCACCAGTATTTAAGTGTAACACTATGTACCATGAATAAAACTTGGACGCGCGTCTTCTATTGGGTAAAGGGATCCACTGGCGCCCTGTGGGGTACCCCCGCCGTGCTACGGTACCAGTAATTGTTTTCTAATTTAAAGATATAGGCATGTATTTTCTGATGTGCTAGAAGAAAAGCTCAAGGCGCACCACTGGACCTCGAGTTACGAAGATAATATTTGTAAGGGCCCCTCACCAGGTTGGGGCATAGCAAACAGCGATCGAAGCGCGGTGCGCAGATCACGCGCTCCTCTATCAAAGCGGCTTCGCAGCGCGAAAACAGCTGAAATTTCTCACGAACACTCGTGCGCCTTTCCTCTCGAGGGGGAGAGACAAAACGTTATTAAAAGTCCTTGCTGGGGTTAGAAAGGTGAGCGCGCGCTACATGACAACATACTGGCGTTGCATCAAACCCGCAGGTATAGGGTGGCTATAATTCCACCCTACTGCAGGTGATCTCCCATCGTTTTATTTCTGTGTCATGTTCCTGCATTTTTTACCCTTTATTTATTAGGAGCGAAGCTCCTTAGGCTCTCACGATGTCCTTTGTCGCCGTCGTCGTCGTAGCTCCCCGTCGCGCACGCAGCGCGCATACCGACCGCGCAGGTGAATTGCGCCGGCGCCGCGCCGCTACACTTAGCACTGCAGTATGGAGGAGCGCAAACATAAGCGCAAACGTCGTGACTCTGATCCTAGACTTCGAGAACGAGACGCGGCAGCCCAACGGCAACGCCGCGAAGCTAACCCCGAGCTACGAGCACGAGAAGCAGCAGCACGCCGGCAACGGCAGCAAGACCCCGAAGCGAAAGCTCAAGCAGCATGCCGTAATCGTCCAAAGAGTTTCGCTCCATCATCAGCATTCACTTCGTGGATCGGCTGCTAATTTTAATGTTGCCTACAGGCAACATATACCAGGGGAAAAAATGTGTTTTCTTGTTGAGTTTCGGTAATGAGTACTAAATTTCTGGCTTACTGCGTCCGCCAATGCTGAATGACAGCGGAAATAGTTTGAAGCGCAAATACACAGACACACAAGAGAGCACATGAGACACAGACGAGCGCAAACTACCAACAAGGTTTATTGACCACCACACGTGTTTATACTATGTTCCCATGCATTACCGCTGCACATGCGCACAGTGCCTTCTAAGAAAGGACAGCTCTTTATCGGACAGGTGTACAGAAGGAGTGCTGACACAGGCTGAGCCTAATGAAGATTTCTTTTCAGCTTCTATTATCCCACGGGTGAGCCTATGGTCTCTTCTGCTGACAACAGCACACTTTTCAAAAAGAGGTCTACATTGACAGGAACTGCAGTGCGTCGCCAACCATCACGTGCCGTTTTCTTTACGTTTAGCGCGTGTTCCTTCAAACGTTCATTCAAACATCTCCCCGTCTGCCCTATGTATTGCTTGCCACATGTTAGCCGGATACTGTAGACTACACTAGTAGTACAGTGAACAAAAGGGTCTTTGTGCTGCTTATTGCAGCCTCTTTGATTACGAACGTACCTCTGATTGCAGAATTTAATGAGCTTTTGTGGTGCCGAAAACACAACATTAACTTTCGAGCGGCCTGCAATCTTTTTGATATTATGTGACAGCCCATGAATATAAAGGATGACAGCCACTTTCTGATGCATGTTGAGGGATGAAACCTGTGATCGATTAATCTCCATGTGCAATCTTCGGAGCAAAGATTCTGCAACAGAGCACTGCACATGCAACGGGTATCCAGCTTGTAACAATCGCTCCACCTGGTAGCGAAGACTTGGTTGCATCTGATGCGAACACGATTTCTTAACTGCATTCAAAAAACATAAATTGATGATTCCTCTTTTAACCAGTTTAGAATGTGCCGAGGCATAGGGCAAAATCGGCTTATTACTTCGCGGTTCATAGCACCAACAGATTTTGTCCGATCTAAAAACAATCTTAGTGTCAAGAAACTTAAGAGTACTGTTACGGGGCACTTCATGCGTCAATTCAAGGGACTTAAAACAGTCTTTAAACGTCTCGAGAACAAGCGCATTTTCCTGCATCTCATCAATGCCCATCTCAAGGAAAACAATGTAGTCGTCAACGTAACGGAAGACTTTAGCTACACGCTTGCTTTCCAAACAGCGCAGCACTGCTCTGTCTAATCTGGCCAAAAACAAATCACTTAGAGCCGGTGCTATATGCATGAACCAATGCATATGCCTTTTTTCTGAAGGTACGGCTTCCCTTTCCATTGAATGTATGTTGACTTTAGATAAAAGGTCAGGAGTTCCAGAAAATTACTAACAGAAATACCAGCAGAGTTCTGAAACCATACAACCATTGCTATCAATGCACTATTCTACGGCATCAATTAGTTCATCATGGGGTAAAGAATAAAACAGGTATTTAAAGTCAATAGAAAAGGCACAAAGTTGCTTGTTACAGTTAGAGTCTAAGAATTGCAAGACTTCATCTGAATTTTTGACAACAAAAGGGTCATGAAATTCTAAAAGCTTAAGTCGTTCTTGTAAAAACAATGCTACCGACTTCTGCCAGGTATCGCGTTCCGAAATAATAACCCTGAATGGCATATCAGGTTTGTGCGTTTTCGCACTGAAAAAAAAAACGTCAAGGAAGTCCTTTGGTGATTTACAAAAGCCATCGAGAAGCCGGTTACAATTCAACCTCTTACATAGCTTTTTATGGATGGACACTTCAACCGGATTTCTGCCGTCGGCGTCGCCGTCGCCGTGAGGTTCCCTATAGATAAAATCTTCGCCGCGCGCCGTATGCCCGAGCGGAAGCGTGCGGGGACGCGCGCTATCACGGAGAGCCAACGCACTCAATCTCCCACGCGCAAGCAAGGAAGCGGGAAGCCAGCGCCGGAAAGAGCGGGGGGGGGGGGGGGGGGGCGCACTTCTACTCTGCCAACAACCGCGCTCGTCGCTCGCTTGCACCGTCGCTTATCTCCACACGGCTCTGACCTTTATGCGCCGTGCATTCGCCACTCAGTTTCCGTTGAAGCGATAGACCGCACGTACCTTCGCCCGCGGCTGCGGCGTATGCGCTTGCTGCCAGCGTTTTGACAGTCGTTGTCTGCAGTCATTCAGTGTGATCTATTCATGTTTGTTTGTGCGCGCTCACACCACGCTTGTTCAATCAGTTAGTAATAGTCGGGCCACATTTTCCAACGCACGCTACACATGCAATGCTGCCCGGGTCGGCAGTGCAGCGCTACAGGTGTGTCCCTTCGCACGCGCTTCCCACGGGAAGCGCTTCTCATCAACACCACCGTTTCACACGCGCCTTCTCGTGGTCATCGAGTCTCTCTTCATGTCGGTCTACTTACGCCGCAGCACACCTGCTTACTTAATCAGCTCATGTTTACTACAATTCATATTGCTACCAAAGCCGCTCACCTTACTTCGTATGACATTGCCGTGTTGCTATCGCATTCATTGCTTCGCCCTTAGGGCGAAACTGTGACATTTTTTCCTTTGGCTTTCACTTTGGACATGGACACCAGTTCTGACATTCAAACACAGACGTGACTGCTTCGTCTGCCTTTACGTCAAATAAAGCGGAAGACAGAACAGCAAACCCCCCTTCCTTGTCAGCTGGCAAGACCGTCAGGGATTTCGCCTGACGGTCTTGCGGTCTTGAGTTAAGAAATCGTGTTCGCATCAGATGCAACCAAGTCTTCGCTACCAGGTGGAGCGATTGTTACAAGCTGGATACCCGTTGCATGTGCAGTGCTCTGTTGCAGAATCTTTGCTCCCAAGATTGCGCATGGAGATTAATCGATCACAGGTTTCATCCCCCAACACGCATCAGAAAGTGGCTGTCATCCCTTATATTCATGGGCTGTCACATAATATCAAAAAGATTGCAGGCCGCTCGAAAGTTAATGTTGTGTTTTCGGCACCACAAAAGCTCATTAAATTCTGCAATCAGAGGTACGTTCGTAATCAAAGAGGCTGCAATAAGCAGCACAAAGACCCTTTTGTTCACTGTACTACTAGTGTAGTCTACAGCATCCGGCTAACATGTGGCAAGCAATACATAGGGCAGAAGGGGAGATGTTTGAATGAACGTTTGAAGGAACACGCGCTAAACGTAAAGAAAACGGCACGTGATGGTTGGCGACGCACTGCAGTTCCTGTCAATGTATACCTCTTTTTGAAAAGTGTGCTGTTGTCAGCAGAAGTGACCATAGGCTCACCCGTGAGATAATAGAAGCTGAAAAGATATCTTCATTAGGCTCAGCCTGTATCAGCACTCCTTCTGTGCACCTGTCCGATAAAGAGCTGTCCTTTCTTAGAAGGCACTGTGCGCATGTGCAGCGGTAATGGGAACATAGTATATAAACACGTGTGGTGGTCAATAAAACTTGTTGGTAGTTTGCGCTCGTCTGTGTCTCATGTGCTCTCTTGTGTGTCTGTGTATTTGCGCTTTAAACTATTTCCGATGTACAACCAACAGGCCCAAATCGCTACAATTCTGAATGACAGGCAACAAGTCTCCGGTTGCAGTGACGTCACTCACGGGGTGTAAAGCAAATGAAATATACACCTATAGAGCTGTGTGTACAAATTGCAAACGAAACCTTAAGTTTCATGGGGGTGTAGCCCACTTCCAGCTTTCTTCTTAGTGTTTCCCTCCTGTTGCTGCAAAATATTTACGCAAAGTATGCTTTCTTTTCGATGATTATATGCTTATGCTCCATCTGTTTTGCAAATTTAGATAGAAAATGAGAATTTTTTTTCGGGTACCTATATGTGCCGTCATTAAAATGTCGAGAAGAAAAATAAGAATAATTAATTTCTTCAATAACTAAACCAACTATAGCGGTAAGAAGTGAAAGGCTTGATAAGAAGAGGAATAAAAGTCGTGTTTTGATATCTATACCATCAGGGATAGCCACCTGTACAAACGAAGACGACTGACTTCTTTTTTTTTTTTTTTATTCTCGGAAGGATCTAGGTTTCTCGTGCGCATATCAGCGAATCTTTACTGCGACTGACACCGCGCGAATAAGCTTGAAAGGCTTACCGCACATTACATTTCTCCAGCTATTGCGTCACTACCTCTCATTGATTACGGGCGAGACCGCAATGTGAGTATAGTTATATACAAGTGACAACTTCCAAATTGTTAATTCACTTCGTCCTCGTCCGTTTCTCCTAAACACCTGATTCGTGGCCGAACCCCTCACGCGCCACGGACATTCCGCGGACGACGACAACGAATGCCCACGATCCTCGCGCTCTTCCTGTCTGTCGTCCGTTCCAACCAGCAAGCAAACAAGCGATCTCCTCTCGACAGATGGCCATGAACGCAAGCCGACGAGAAAAATCCAGCTCTGCAGCTCGAGAACGCGCCTCAAGAGTGTGCCAAGAGGTCCAAGCTCAACTGGAGGAGTGCCTTGGGCCCCACAGCGAGTCCCCAGACGAGACGATCAAGCTCGACGGGAATGAAGCCACCGTGCTGGGAGAGCTTGAAGATCTACGCGGGAAGCTGCGGGAGCAAGAATTGAAGTTGCTCGCGGTCCGCAAACTTCGTATTCAGCTAGCTCAGTGCGAGAAGGCGTGGCTCGAGAGCCTTTCACCATCAGGTACGCCTCAAAAAGAAGAAAGCCCCTGCCCCGCGGCTACAGCGAGTGAAGACTTGGCCAAGGCTGGACCGAGTGCCCCGGTTAACAACCGCGCCGTCGTTTCGCCGCAGCCAATGACAGCGCGCTTGGCATGTGACATTTTATGATGATCCGTTCACAGAGGCGGCACCGACGAGGCGGTTGCTCGCCGTTTTCTTTCTTTCTTTCTTCTTTTTTTTTTTCTGGCCAGCTACAACAGCATCTTTTTTTTTTTTTTTTGCATGAAATAGTTACCAGTTTCGAACGTGTGCCTGTTTTGCAAAGCAGCGCCTAGTACGCTAGCACTCTGCTACCGGCGAGATTGGCCGGGAGCCGCGATGCGACAGCATTTCGCAGGTAGACTGCACACACCGACCGCCTGCATGAGCAAGGCTGCTCGCTTAGCTTGCACGCTTGCTCTTCGCATCGACGGCGTCGAGTAATCAAGAGTCTATTTAATTGCGGGTAACCTACGTGTACAATGTTAATTGTGTTGGCAAAAATAAGCGCACTTCGACGAGCTCGGACTGGATCGCAAGAGCCGTCCGCCGAGCTAGGCCTACCGGTCCTATCGCTCGCTCCGTCAGTGGACAACACACCGTTGCGAAGTGTTTTTTTTTTTTTTCTTTTTTTTTTTTTGTCGCTCACAACGACGTAATGTTAGTGACAGTGTTCGCGTAAAGCGAAGCCGCATTGCACAAAGTTGTTGAGTTTGTATTTCTCGACAAGGATATGAAGTCTTCCGAGCGTACAAGCTGGGGGCGCAGGACCTGGGCGGAGCAAATGCGCCACTCGCTCGTTCGGATGCACGTCCCGCGTGCCCCGAATCGTCGTATGCCGCATGCGGCGCCGCATCTGGCGGGCAGAGACCATTTGACGGAGCACGCGTTCAAGAACAACTCCGGCATGGTACACGGCAGATCGACAGGGCCGGCATTTTTATGGCGATGCGTTATGCTTTATTATATAGTAGTCTTATCATCCACCGCTCACGGCCGGTGGATCCCGTTGATAACGCGAGCGGACCGTCGCTCTGACCACTGACAAAGCGCGATAAGCGCGAAAAGGCATTATTACTTTAAAGACATCGCTACAAAATACCGGCCAGGTCTCCTTCAACGAACAGGTGGGCGTCTGTAACCGATACTGGAAAGGAAACATAAGCTGTTGGTGCGGAGCAGCTGCTACATGAAGGCAGCGCTGAAACAGCGGCTTTCCACGTATCGAGAGCAAGAAATAGTCAGCAGTCCCGATCTGCGTGCATTTGACGACTGGGGCCTGCTGGAGGCGGGCCGCACCACTTTTGCAACGAGCCGCACCTCACCTTCTGTTCGCTGTCATAATGCGCCACGCCTACAAAATTCGCGAGGTCACGGAACCAGGTCATATGGTGCGCTATACCGTTGTCTGAGACTCGTCTACGTACCATGGAAAGGAATTTATTGTGTGTGCGCTCTTTTGTGCCTGTGTTCTAAATCTGTTCTGCTGCATCGCGGCTGCTAGCATTGGCACATGCTACTTTTCAGATAAAAGTGGCAGTTAACTCCCCCTGTGCTTTCTAGCTTTATTGTATGTTTGCTTCATTCGGTGTAACTATTTGTAAGTGGAGTAAGTTGTCAACAAAGCTTGTTTTTGTTTTTCAGAAATACAAAAAATCTGGAATAACAACAGCAACACAAATTACAAAATAATGTGCCTAAATGCTCAGTCAGCAGTCATCGGTGGATGATTATGATGATGATTTATTGGCATCTCCTTTGAAACGGAGTGGTGACAAACGTTCACCTAGCCGGCTCGAGTTAATCAGGTAATCTATACGTGCTTATCAACCAAGCCTTTTGCCTACATCTTCTTAATTTTTTGTCTCCTCCTTAAAAGTTACTTTGTGCAGTTACCTGAGCCTGTAATGGCTCCAGTCCTCTCAATCTCTTCCCTGCTTTTTTTCTTCCACAATTATAAACTTTTCTTGATAATTTCGACTGCTGACGGGTAATGCTTCCATCCGCTTTAAATCCCACCGCTTCTGGAAGGTTAACGTTACCTGCAGGTCTCGCTGGGTGAATACATTCGCATTCCATTAGAATGGGCTTAGTTGTCTGCAGATTTTTGCTGCAGCAGACGCAAGCCTCATCCTGTAGCGAATATTCAAGCGAATCCTGCGCCGGCGATGTAACGCTAAAAAAAAACAGCTGCTCTCAGAGCTGCACAGGTGGTCGGCACGCGCTCGTGCCACTGCTCCTGCGTTCGTCGTCGTCGTCTGCTTCCACAGCTGGCTGGGTTGCCGCCTACGCGGTGTCTGTGGTGGACTCCCATGACTCGCTCGTCAACGCAGCCATGGTAGTTACCAACTTCGCTCACGAAGCAGAAGAAATGGCCATTGCGGTGGCCCTTCGAAGCTGCAAAGGAGCCTCCGTCATTTGCTCGGACTCAAGAATAGCCGTTAGGACCTTCTCGGCGGCTCTCGTATATGAAAGCAGCTAATTCCAAGAAACGGGAGGAGACAACCTCACGTCCCCACACATCACATGGTTCCCGGCCCACATGGGCAACATTTCCGGACCTCCTGACTGTAATCCGAACGAGCGGGCACACCAACTGGCGCGAGAACTCACGTTCGGCGTCTGCTGTCCGCCCCTCGCTTCAATCCAGCCTAGAGGAACGTAGACAACAAAGACCCGCTGGTCTCATACCACGAAATCACTTCTAATCATACGTTATCACGAAGAATTTTTCCTCCTCCTCACCCAAAGCTCAAAAAAGCACAGCCCGTCACTTACAGACAGTTGCAGACCAGAACATACATCACACCAACAACACTAAGCAGGATCAATTGTGACCTTCCTACTGAATGCCAACACTGCGGCCACGAATACAACAACTTCGAACACATGTTCTGGCTGTGCCCTGCCAACGCGGGCACGGACTTTCCTGACCAGTACTCCTGGGACTCAGCGCTCAGAAGCATAGGGCTCATCGCTCAGCTCAAGACTGTCCAGAGGGCCCGGGCCGTCGCCGAAGGACTGTGTCTACAGGCCCCGACCTGGGTGGAGCCGACGGATTGATTGGTGGGGCCTCTGGTCCCGCTTTAATTCTTTCTCCTCAGGACCTAAATAAAGTTCGTACTCAGTCACTCATCATTCCAGCGTAGAATTTCACTTCTCTTCTGTCGTCGTAATGGGGAGGCCGCGTTTACGGGGGTATGAGCCATTGCTTAAGGGGTATGAGCCATTCATTGTCTTACGTAACGGGCAGATTTAATTTTGAAGAAATTTCATGGAAATCCATCCCGAATGAACGCGCTCTGGAAAGGGCTCGTCGTCGACGTGCCGCTTCTAGCGTGATGGCTTCCGAAGCCCAGGCGAAACGTCAACGAAGAGCCGCGGAGCTTGAGTCGCGGGAGCGTGATGTTGAGGCCAAACGTCAGCGTCGTCTTGCCCTCCAGGAACCCGACATTGGTGGTTCACGCCTCGGCAACGCTAGCGCCAACTTCCCCGCTGCGACGGCCAGGTTTCAACGCGAGTTTTTCAACCGAAACTTCGGAGCCAGCTGCAGTGCGTGTGACCGGTTGTGGTTCGAGCACAACGTGGTACTCGTTAGTGCAATTCGTTCGGAGGAACACCGAAGAAACACACGACAAGCTTCGCTTACCACCATTTCCTTGCCAGGGGAAGGGCTGCTTTTCTTTTTTTTTTTTTTGTTGCTTTGTTTTTGCTTCGGTATGTTTTGACGCGATAGCGTTTAGGGCCCCGTGTCGCAGTAAATCCGGCGTCGGCATTAGCGCCCGCGGCCGAGAAAATCTTCCCCAACCACGTTTAGGTATGCCACACCATTCTATCAATAATGTTGCTCATACATTGTCTTACATTCTTGGCAAAGCTATTCCTCGGAATTTTTAGAATGACAATCCACAAACAAATGTCATGAAACAAAACACCCACAGTGCAAGCCTTTTATGTTAAATCTTATCAGACTCAAATATTAAAAGTGCGAAAGAAATACGGAAACCTGAAAATGATGCAATTTCTTTGGCGCGGTTGTGCACTATCTCCGGGATCGGCCCACGCAAGAGGCCGCGTTTCCACCAGAAAGCTCGCCTACGTGCATAGCGTTCGCCGCCAATGTTTGCCAGTAACCATTACGGTTGCATAAGCTGCAGTCGTCGGGAACCATGAGTAGCAGTCAGGGATCTTTGAATGCTATCGCGTTCCACTCTTAAACCTTTAAGGCCCAGTGATTCCAAATGGAATCATCAATTTTGTAGCTCAGTGGGCAACCCCGGGTTAAAAGAAAAAGAGTGTTCTTACGCTACAACTCGTATTTAGCCCTTGCGCTACATATGCTGGCAAGCTGGTAGACTCAAGGAAGTGCTGTCACCTCTGAACGAAAAAAAAAATAAAAAAATAATCGCTTGCACTGTTCCTGCCATTAGCTGAGATCCCCTCTTCTTTTCACCGTGCAGAGGTACGACAATAATTTTATTTTGGTCTCGAACATTTCGATTTGAATTATTAGGTGCTATGCTATCCCTTCGCAGTAAATTTATTCGGCAAAAAAAGTATTTGCGGGTACCGGAGAACTTTGCGAATATTGATGATTCCAAATGGAATCATTGGGACGTAGCGGCCCCGACTACTCACGCGATACCTTTTCGATTGACGTTACCTCACTGACTAAATCGCGTGTTTGTTCGTACTCAAACGGCGTTTGCATGCCATACTTGGCCATTTTTTGGGCGCGTGTTACCTGATGGATCAATATCGCGTCAGGAGCATGTATTATTGGTGGAGCTTTGCTCAGCTTTTTGTGATTTTATGCTGTTGATATGAGCTTATGCCGTGTAGATAAACTTTTTTGGGGGCAATTTCTTTCGGAACAGATGGCGACAATCAGCGCATGTGAGTTTTATTGGAAAAAGAAAGAAGTCGCGAAGCTTGAGCTGATCCCTCGAGGTGACATTGATTCGTCTGATGAAAAAGAAGCCATTGCGCAAACTATAAAAAAACAAAGAATGCGCTCTTACTCCCGCATTCGTTGCAAGAAGTGTGGCACACACCTCTGCCTCAACAAAGAAAAGAATTGCTTCAAAGAATTTCACCTAAAATAGACTTTTCACGTATTGCTTGAAACGACGCATCTCAAGTCCACCAAGTCCCACTGATTCCAATTGGAATCATTTAATAAGTTCTGATTGAAAAGTGTGAGCACAGATTTTTAAATTTTTTTAAACTACCACGATCATGCAGATCTCAAATTGCAAAGACCAATTTTTTACAATGAACAGAATTAATTTGGGCCTGAAAGAGTTAAAAGCGAAGCTTAAGCGTCCTCTCAATTTTGTGTCCTTAGGCAACCAGATCGGGCCTCAAATCGCAAGGCGCTGTCTTTTGTGTTATTGTACCGATTTCCGATTCGAATTTCTGCCTTGCCATTCTTGTAAATCTTCATGGTATTTTTTGTTCCCATCCTTTGCATCCAGTCCACTGTCTCTGTTTCTCTCATCTTCTTTTTGATGACTCGTGGTTGTCTATTTACACTTTCGACTACCCTGTACTTGGTTGCCAACTTTCGTGACCACTTCCTCCATTCCGTGTCAACGCTTTCGAGGTACAGATATTTGTGCACTCTAACCACCCATTTATTTTCATGCATTTTCCTGAGTCTTTCTTCAAAACTAATTTTGCTCTGCGCTTCTCTGACTTCAAAAGTGGTGCCCAAACCATGTAACCCTGCACTGCCTTCTTTGAGGTTTTACCGCGCGCCCCCGAAGCCAACCGGCCTACCGAACCTAGGTTCACTCCAGCCTCGACAAGGTGTTTGATTTTAACCACAAAATAGCATTTGCGATTGTTAGCGCTAGCCCCATTACTTTTTTCCAAATTCCGCACACCACCTCATAAGCTCATACTTATTGTATCCCCAAGGTTTCATTATTGCTGCATTCCGCTTCCCCTTCATTTTAAGATTGTCTCGGTGGATGCTTGAGTAAGTCTTTCCTTCATTTATGTATACTCCCAGGTATTTATATGGCTTGACTATGGCCATGGGCTTGCTGTTGAATTGATACCACGTCATTACTCGTCTTTTCATTACAGATCATAATTCCCCGTTTTTCTGTGCTAAACGTAATTCCTAGATTTGTCGCTGCATGGCCGCATATGCTCGCAAGTCTCTGTAAATCTTACATGTTGAACAGCTGCATTAAAAAAAAAGGACTAGGGAAGATAGACAAGGTTTTCTGTAGTCTTTTGTTTTTTCAGTTCAGCTGCTCAAACTCGTCTTAGCTATGAATCAGCTAGCTCAGTTAAATACCACCCGTAAATCCCTTCCATTGTCCACTAGTAGCACTATGTCGTCTGCATACATCAGCTCAGGGACATTCTGTTGCACTATTTTTGCCGATTACGGATGTAGGATAAATCAAACCCTAATTCACTGTTTTTCTAGTCGTCTTTCTATGCCCTTAACATAAAGCGTGAGCGACAATGGAGACAGAAGGCATCCTTGTTTAAGTTCACGGTGAAATTCCACTAGTTCTTTGCATTTCCGGCCTTCCCTACAATTTGTACTCGGTTGTCCTTATAACTCCCTCAGCAACTGCCCAAAATTGTTATCTATGTCCTCATGCTAGAGAATATTCAATAGCAATTCCATGTCTACGTTGTCGTAATCTCCCTTAATATTTAGGAATGCTATCCATAAAGGTCTACTTGAGGTTTAAATTAAATCTCTATGCACTGAGTTCGTACAAAAATATATTCGAAGCGTCTGCCTGGTCTGAACCCATTCTGTAGGTCCCCCAATATGTAATGTTTTTTTTTTTTCCCACCCAATTCGACAACTCTAATTTTATTACTTGCATCGCCATTATATATATCACGGACGTTTCTGTAACTTGTCTGTTCGATCTCGTATTATCCTTATCACCTTTGACTTCGTAGATGAGGTTCACTTTGCTTTCACGCCACCTATCGGGATTTTCTTCGTGTTAATCACTTGCTCTATGTGCCGCCAGTCCACTGTGCCTTGCTCATGGACCCAGCTGTTTGATTAGCTGTATTGGAATTTATTCCAGTCATGCTACCATGTTTTTAGGGACATTTTTGTCTGCTTTTTCCAGTAAAAGTCTTCTACGGTAAATTTTAATCTCTATTTCTGGAGCCGGTTGAGTCTGCACTACGCTTTCTTCCTTGCTGAAGTTATCACTCACTTCTTTCAGATACCGCAGCGCGTCGTCTCCATTGAAGATGTTACCGTCTTCATCCCTTATATCCGTTTGCGAATTTTAGTTGAAGCTCCGAGTGCTTTTACATGGTTCCAGAATCTTTTTGGTGCGCCTTTGTCTCTTTTGAGAATGTTATGCACCCAACGTTCACTTGCGCATTTAATTTTCCAGCACCTGCGGAAAATACCTGCGGCCAGTTGTTTTTTCATACACTTTCATTTCCATTATTTATCATTTCTTTAATTAAATTAAGAACAACAGATAGCTTCTCCTAAGCTGTCCTTGGTGTTACTGTTTGCTGAATTCTTATGATATGAGTAATAAATACCATGCACCTCGGTTTCCTCTCTTATCGTACATCATCATCATCATCATCATCATTATCATCATCATCATGAGCCTATATTTATGACCACTGCAGGACGAAGGTCTCTCCCTGTAATCTCCAATTACCCCTGTCTTGCGCCAGCTGACTCCAGCCTGTGCCTGCAAATTTCCTAACTTCATCATCACCCCACCTAGTTTTCTGCCGTCCTCGACTGCGCTTCCCTTCTCTTGGTATCCATTCTGTAACTCTAATGGTCCACCGGTTATCCATCCTACGCATTACATGGCCTGCCCAGCTCCATTTCGTCCGCTTAATGTCAACTAGAATATCGGCTATCCCCGTTTGTTCTCTGATCCACACCGCTCTCTTCCTGTCTCTTAACGTTAGGCCTAACATTTTTCGTTCCATCGCTCTTTGTATGGTCCTTAACTTGTTCTCGAGCTTCTTTGTTAACCTCCAAGTTTCGCTCCCACATAGTTAGCACAGGTAGAATGCAATGATTGTACACTTTTCTTTTCAACGACAGTGGTAAGCTCCCAGTCAGGATTTGGCAATGGCTGCGCCGTATGCACTCCAGCACAATTTTATTCTTCGGTAAATTTCTTTCGCATGATCAGGGTCCCCTGTGAGTAATTGACCAAGATAAACGTACTCCTTTACAGACTCTAGAGGCGGACTGGCGATCCTGAATTCTTGTTCGCTTGCCAGGCTATTTAACATTTTCTTTGTCTTCTGCATGTTAATCTTCAACCCCACTCTTTCTTACACTTTCTCGGTTTATATATATTGCAAAGTGATTTATTCACGTGTAAACGTCGATGAATTCGAGAAACGTCAGGCGAACGTCAAGAAGCGGCGAGGCGACCAGCAGTCAAAATCCGGGCAAGCGCAAGCTCGGGGCGCGTGGTTAGCACTAACACTGTGACTTGCTTGCTGACTGCTTCGTCGTCGTCTTGTCTGTCTTCTTCATTACATTGGCCCCCGGGAAGTAGCGTAGCCATCCTGGCGACCTAAGGCGTTGACAGTATAGAGGGGTCATAATAGGGCTTGAGGCGACTCACGTGAACGATTTCTCGACCACGACGACGTAAGTCTGGAGACGGTGTCAAAGGCTCAACGTCATAATTGACTGGAGATGTCCGAGCGAGGATGCGGTAGGGCCCATGATATCGGGCCAATAATTTAGACGAAAGGCCAGGCGTACTCGGAGGAATCCAAAGCCAAACTAGGGCACCGGTCGCGAAAGTAGTGAGAGATCGGTCGGTGTCGTGCCTGAGCTTCTGGTGACCTTGGTCTTCGGTTGTCAAGGAACGGGCCAATTGTCGACAATCTTCGGCGTACTTGGCGACATCAGAAATTGCAGTGTACTCAGATGAGTCAGGTGTGTAGGGAAGCATAGTGTCCAGCGTGCATGATGGCTCACGTCCGTACAAGAGGAAGAACGGCGAGAATCCTGTAGTCGCGTGCGTAGCAGTGTTGTACGCATATGTGATGAATGGAAGGACGGTGTCCCAATTTGTCTGGTCTGATGCCGTGTACATCGTCAGCATATCCCCCAGAGTGCGATTAAATCGCTCAGTGAGGCCATTAGTTTGCGGATGATATGCACTTGTCATGCGATGAACGATGTTACACTGAGCGAGCAAGGCTTCAATAGCATCAGACAGGAAAACACGTCCCCTGTCGCTTAAAAGCTCACGGGGAGCACCGTGGCGCAGTACGAAGTTGCGTAAGATGAAAAACGCAACGTCTCTTGCTGTGGCTGTAGGCAAAGCTGCAGTCTCGGCGTAACGCGTGAGGTGGTCCACGCCGACAATTATCCACCTATTCCCAGAGGTGGTCGAGGGAAGCGGGCCGTATAAGTCGATACCGACGCGGTCGAATGGACGGGCAGGGCAAGGGAGAGGCTGAAGTGTACCGGCCGGGCGTTGAGGTGGAGTCTTGCGCCGCTGACAGGCAGTGCAAGCACGTATGTACTTGCACACAAATGCATACATTCCGCGCCAGTAGAATCGCTGCCGCAGGCGATTGTAGGTCTTGAGAACGCCGGCGTGAGCGCTTTGTGGGTCAGTGTGGAAAGCAGCGCATATGTCTGTGCGCATGTGGCGAGGTACCACTAGAAGCCACCTCCGGCCATCAGACGCGTAATTCCGGCGATAAAGGAGATCGTCGCGAATAGTGAAATGGGCGGCTTGGCGACGCAGAGTTCTTGAGGCGGGATAAGTGGATGGGTCGGTGAGAAAGTCAAGGAGTTGACAAATCCACGCATCCTTGCGTTGCTCCGACGACATGTCTGCGAAGTCAATAGGCGACAAGGGAGCCGAAGAGGCTGACGGAGAAGCCATGTCAGACGCTAGCGGCGAGCGGGACAATGCATCAGCGTCCGAGTGTTTGCGGCCGGATCGGTACACAACACGGATGTCGTAATCTTGCAGGCGAAGCGCCCAACGACCGAGGCGTCCCGAGGGATCTTTCAGCGACGAGAGCCAGCATAGAGCATGATGGTCCGTGACGACGTCGAAAGGGCGGCCATAAAGGTACGGACGAAACTTAGCTAAAGCCCAAATTATAGCGAGGCACTCTTTCTCGGTGACAGAATAGTTACACTCGGCTTTCTTGAGCGTTCGACTCGCGTAGGCAACGACGTATTCTTGGTATCCTGGTGTTTTTTGAGCCAATACCGCACCAAGGCCAACACCACTGGCGTCAGTATGGATCTCCGTAGGCGCATTAGGGTCAAAGTGACGGACTATTGGTGGCGACGTTAGTAAGCGCCGTAGCGTTCGAAAAGATTCGTCGCATTCTGTTGACCAAGCAGACAGGCCGTTAGAGGCGGTCAGAAGGTTGGTAAGAGGCGCGATGATGGTAGCAAAGTCGCGCACAAATCGACGAAAATACGAGCACAGCCCAATGAAACTTCTAAGTGTTTTCAAGGAATTGGGCTTGGGATATTCGGCTACGGCACGGAGCTTCGCGGGGTCCGGAAGAACTCCCTCCTTGCAGACGACGTGGCCTAGTATCGTCAACTGGCGTGCAGCAAAGTGGCACTTCTTTATGTTAAGTTGAAGGCCAGCAGAGGTGAGGCACGTGAGAATCGCACGAAGACGAACAAGGTGAGTTGGAAAATCGCGAGAAAAAACGACGATGTCGTCAAGGTAGCAGAGGCAGGTATTCCACTTGTAGCCACGAAGGATGTTATCCATCATCCGTTCGAAAGTAGCTGGGGCGTTGCACAATCCGAACGGCATCACGTTAAACTCATACAGTCCGTCAGTAGTGATAAAGCCGTCTTAGGTCGGTCAGGGTCGGCCATTGGAACTTGCCAGTAACCCGAGCGCAAATCCAGTGACGAGAAATATTCTGCCCCTTGCAAACAATCGAGAGCATCATCGATGCGGGGCAACGGGTATACATCCTTCCGAGTTATCTTATTGAGGCGGCGGTAGTCAACACAGAATCTGATAGAGCCATCCTTTTTGCGCACAAGTACAACAGGAGAGGACCAGGGGCTCTGGGATGGCTGAATAACACCACGCGTAAGCATATCATCCACTTGTTCATTGATAATACGCCGTTCTGCCGCTGAAACTCGGTATGGTCGTTGGCGTAAGGGCGCATGGGAACCATATATATATATATATATATATATATATATATATATATATATATATATATATATATATATATATAGGCTGTCCCAACGATCATGCGCCAAGATTTAAAAATATGTAAATGCCACGTAGCTGGACAGAACCACGCTTTGCCGTCGCTTGGAGATACTCAGGTTATTTCTTGCATTCCGCTTAATTAGGTAATTCGTCTTAATTAATTAATCAACTTTTCGATTATTATAATTAGATGAAAAATATCAATGAGAAAATTGTGGAGCAGCATTCAAAACTCCCGATGCAGCCTTTTGTTGCTCAAATGCGTGCTACATAAAAGTGTTTTTCTGAGCGCGATAGAAGCCCGCGAATACACTCAAAGTGCCTCGAGCGGCCCGTCGCGCGGCAATTTTGCGTGTATTCGCGATCTTTAACGTGCCCCCAATGCACGGGACACGGACGTTTTTGCATTTCGCCCCCATCGAAATGCGGCCGGGATTTGAACCCGCGACCTCATGCTTATAGCCACCACCGCAGGTTAAAAAAAAAGAAAAAAAAAAGAAAAAAAAAAGAACAAGAAAAAGAGAGAGAGAGAAAAAAAGAAATGCCACCGCCGCGGGTTTATAAAACAGAAAAAAAGAGAGAAAAGGAAAGAAAAGAACCATAAAAAGAAAAAAGAGAAAAGAATAGTTCATTAGTATAATTTAGACAATTCGTTGATTATACATGCCACATTATATATGTGACACTGTAGTAAAATCGAGTGGAAATCATTTAATTATCTTTTTTATGTTTAAAGCATTTCGAACGCATTCAGTGGAGCACCCGGTATCGCCATGCTCTGAGTGACATGACTCACCAGGAAAGAAGCTATGTATTTTTCATATCTTGTGACCGATTGGCTCACTGATATGCTATCTCTCTGCCTATACTTACGGGATGGTGGAGCTTCAAGCAGATGTCATTTGAGGATAGTAAGAGACGAACAAATCTTATTTCGATCACAGTATACTGATGGCAAAATTTTCACTTTACCGCAAGTGATCAAATCTGTCAAAATCAAGGAAAACTGTCTTTTGGCATAAACAGAAAAAAAAAGAATGATTTCTTTAAATCAAAGAACTCTGTTTTTTTTTCCGTTTAAAGAAAATTTCTGTAATAAAAAAAAAGATATTTGCTGTTCTTTCTTTGTTATTCTTTCGTGTTGAGTTTTTACACTGCGAGTTCAACTTTATTTGCTTAACTTAACCGGCGCCAAGCGTTTAGGGCTTTTAAACGTGCCATGATCATGCACCGACACTTTTCTTCTTCTCCTTCACTACCTTTGAGTGCCGAGAAAACGTTCGATAACAGAGCTTGAACGCAAACGAATGAACGCAGAAGAGAACAAGAGAGAAAGACGTTTATTAAACAAAAATACATAGCAACCACTGTTGGGCTTCGGACAGAAAGCCTAGATTAGGTCTATTGTATTCTCGAAAGTGGCTGGCTTCAGCGTATGAGAACGTAGAACAGAAATATATACCTGTCCCCAGGCAGCGCATGCGGATGAAAGCAATGGGCTTTGAAACTTGCAGAAAAAAAAAAAAAGTACCCCCGAGATTAGAACTCGGATCGCCGGATACATACACTTCCGACGCCGGGAATCGAACCCGGGCCTTCTGGGTGAAAGCCAGATATCCTAGCCACTAGACCACGCCGGAACACGTGCGGCGGGGCTCAGTAGCAGATGCAGACTCAACGCTGTTGCTAAACAGACAGACAAAGAACTTTATTGGTGGTCCTGAGGAACCGCTTTAGGGTACCTCCCTTTTCAGGGAGTCCCCGTAGCCGTCGCGGGCCGCAACCACGTCGGGGTCGGAAGATCGTGGTCCTCCGCCCTGTCACAGAGGGCCGCTATGGCTAAAGCTGCCTAATCTTCCCTCCCCCTCCCCTTCTCTCTCGAAATGCCATCTTACTTCTTTCCACTCTCTCTTTTTTTTTTGCGTTTTCTTTCTCCTGCCGACGCTCAGTTATCAGTCCGTCTCCTGACATTCACGATATGCTTCAGCGTTATTTTTCTTTTGACAATATTTGTGAGATAAGTGACACAGCGGCAAAAGACGTGGAACAAATGGAGGGAAAATGCGAGCTCTGACTTTATAACTGAAAATGGCATTCATATCGCGTTAGCGCCAGGCAGTTCATGCTAGTGAAGACCAATGGCGATTTTTTTTTTTTTTTTTTTTTTTTTTTATGGCGCTAGCACCTAGCGACATTATGTTTCTAAAGGAGCACCCCGGAAATCGGCCTCAGGCAAACGGAAGTTGAGGTGTCTCCGAAACCTGGATAATAATAAGCACCCATCTAAAAGGTGGTAATGGTTCAAGTCAAGAGTTTTATAGGATAGATATGATATAGGTGCATAAGTTTAGTTAAGGAAAGGGCCAATTAACCGTCAGGTCTTTCTCATTATTATGATGGATTAACTATCGTCATCAGCAATGGCTCGAGCGTCGTTGTCTTCTTCCACAGCTGGCTCGTTGGCGCCCCTCGGTGCAACCGCGCGAACGCGCTCGTGCCACTGCTCACGCGTTCGTCGTATTCTTCCACAGCTGGCTCCGTCTACCGCTCATGATTCCAGCGTAGAATTTCACTTCTCGTCCGTCGTCGTAATGGGGAGGCCTCGTTTACGGGAGTATGAGCCATTGCTTAAGGGGGTTTGAGCCATTCATTGTTTTTTTGTTGTTGTTAAAGCGGGAGGCAGTCACGCGCTATGAATTGTTGTGTCAGTCAAAGCTTTTTGACTCTTTATCGCTGGTCACAAAAATTAACCGAAACCAACTGAAACCGCAAGTTCGGATACTTGACCAATCTGTCTATTTCGGTCAAGTACGCAAATTTACGGTGACAGTAATGAATATTTCCACGTCTCACCCGACCCCCAACCCATACAACATCCGTCCCTTCACCCTCCATTCTTTTTTTTTCTTTTTGTGCCTATATAACATCGCTATATGTGTGAAGCTGTCGAGAGCTTAAATATATTTCTTCAGACTACCATCTGCAATGCAGAACCTTTTCGCAAAACAATTAATGCAAAAAGCCATGCCCCCCCCGTCCCCGGAACACAGGAACAGAATTAAAAGAGAAAATAAAGACAGCACTAATAAAGTTGAGACAACATAGGTGGGACTTTAAGGGGGGAGAGAGATAGGGTCGTTTCCTGCCTCTCCGCTGCACTGGAAATTCGGGTGGCGCACTAGCCATTCTTTCCGTCTTACGCGCAAGCACCGTTTATTGCTTGCGTCATCGGTTGCGACGTCACCACGTCGGCCTATCTTTGACGTTGCCGGATGTCGGAAGCGACGCTGCACCGAAGCGACGCGGAAGACACTGTGACCGTGTGTGCAGAATAAGTTTTTGTTGTTTATTCGCTGCAGCTCTGCGATACTAGATGGCAGCCTTAGCCGAGCGGTGTGCGAATGCGAGCGTGCGTGCCAAGACCCGCCGATGTCGCAGATGTTCTCAACGCGCGCCGCAGACGTGATCGTCGCAGCTGCACCCGTTTGTGCACGGCTTCTGACCTTAAGGTCCACATTTTTAATACGGTCTAACCCCAATGAGCTTCTGTAATGTAATACAGCGATCGTTGGAGGACAGTACGTGCAGTGAGCCCCAAAGGGGGGGGGGGGGGGGTAGTGGAAGGGGGAGGGCTGATTGGTTTTCGCTTGATCGTGCGTCTTGTGTTGACAAACCCAATGGACCATCACTTTCGCTTCAAAGAATCGTTATACGATTCTTTCAATCGCATGCAAATTTGCGATGTCGTGCTGTACCAAACGACTTCGGCAAGTCGTTTGTTTATTCTATTTATCCAATGATTATTGAATAAATATTCGGATTATTTGATTATTGAATAAATAATAGATATTATTGAATAAATAAATTCTGTTCGGACTTGCACTATGATGCCTTTACTGTGCGCCACGGTCGACGAGGGGGGGGGGGGGGGGAGGTATTTTGTAAGCGTCCGCCTAGTGGACATGTCCGCTGAAGCTCTGAATGGCTGGGCTGGTGTGCGCGTCAGAAGGGGAGACAGGCGCCCCCAGACAATCAGCACTTCAGCAGCAGACAAAATAGACATGTCCACTAGATGGAAACTTACAGAATAACCCCCCCCTGGAATATTCGGGGGTCACACTGGGATATAGGGCTGCAGAAAATAGCGCCTCTTCCTCTCCACAATCACTCTCTCATTACGTTATCGGGCTTCGCGTCACGCATTCGACCCTAGATGTAATGTTTCAATCCAGTTGCAACACCCAGGCGCTCCGCCTTTTTTGTTTGGTTTGTTGTTACCGGCTATCAAAGGTTCAGCAGCATTCGTGGATAGGGCAACGCGCCGTACCCGCTGGGTGCATCGCTTGCCCAGTACTACACCTACTATACGGGCGCGCGCTCCCGCAAGCGAGGAGTGACCTCAGCTTGCACCGGCGTCCAGCTTTGGGTACGGGCACGTTTGGCTAGGCGGGATAAGATAGAGAGAGCGCGACCGATATCGCCCGCACTCGGATGCACCGCCAGTTGTCGCGACCTTCATGCTTCCGGGATAGAGAAACCGACCAGCGCGCAATAGACATATGAGACTCCTTTACTTGACCGCCCGCATCAGCAGAATGCTCAGTTATGTCCTATCAAGTATGTGGCTCCTACCCACTATGTGAGATTGGCCAAGAAATGGATGTATTCCAATTTATAATGAGGAATAAATTTCCGAATATCTTTGGACTTACCATAAATTATCTGTTAAAATAAAGTTAGTAAAGTCAGCTCGAATGAATAATAATTGATTTAAAAGTACACAAAAAAAGAAAATATAGAATTTAGCCGGGCATTCGGTTGGATTCCATAAGAATTTTTTTCGACAGCGAAGCAAACGTCCCTGTGGCTGAATCCCAAAGTGGAGGCCCCATACGAAAGAATAACAGGTTCTGGTGAGTCTAGGCCAAGTCTTCAAAGTGATTGTGATAACGGCCCTTCTTCTTCCATTTGAGACCTCTTTCATGGCAGCGAGAATGTGAAATATTGATCCCGCAGTGATTGTTATTGTTACTACTACTACTACTACTACTACTACTACTACTACTACTACTAATACTACTACTACTACTACTACTACTACTACTACTACTACTACTCTCACACTGGCGCAGAAACAATAAGCTACTCTTTAATGCTTCCAAAAGTATGATATTAAGTTAAACGCGGAAAACGCACCATGTGAAATTTTCACCCACCCTTCGGATGCTCCACTGCTCAGGGTCGATGAAATGAAATATCTTGGTGCGTATACTTCGACAAAACGCTAAGCTTCTATTCACACGCTAAATATGCGCAACAACGTGCCCTTCGCGCTCTTTGCTTGTTTGTCGTATATCGCAGGACTTCCAATCCCCTGTTGCCTTTCTGAAATTGTATTCTACTGCGTGCCTTCCACTACCAGGGTATCCTCTGCAGGCTGGGGCGGAACGTGCAAATCTAGTGCTGACCTAACTGAACGCGTCGAAAATAAATTGATACCTACTTCCAAGCACCGCTTTTCCAGATTTGGCGACCATATATCCAGCCCTCTCAATTCGCACATATAAAATCAAGGAGCATCAAATTAGGCCTTCTGTTAGTCTATAAGGTGGTCCATGGCATTATACATTGTCCAAAGCTTCTTGATCATTGGCAGTCTTCCGTGCCGCAAAAGTATACTGGGCAGCATTCCGCGTTTTCTGAGCGGCCTTGTTAATTGCATTAAAGACTCTGCTATGGCTCGACTCCAAAAAAAAAAAAAAAAAAAAAAAAAAAAAAAAAAAAAAACATCTAATGCGTATTCTGCCTGTCTCGGCATATTTCAGGGTTCATTTCCTGTGTTTTGTATATATGTATATAATCATGTTGTATGACCAACTCCGTTCTACGCCCGCCTCCCAGTTTTTTGTTTCCCTATCTCACATTGTCTTGCCTGCCACATTTATCTTCTCTGTGCATTTTGTCTCGCGTATTACTCTTTTTTTAAGTGCACCAGTACGAAGGCTCTGTAGCTGTTCCTGGGCAATATAATAAACGATTGATTGATTGAGTATTATCACTATATTATTATTATTATTATTATTATTATTATTATTATTATTATTATTATTATTATTATTATTATTATTATTATTATTATTATTATTATTATTATTATAAACAGGGGCACGAGTCTCCCTTGATTTATTGGACAAGAGCGCCTCTAGCCGGCCAGTGGACTTTTTCAGACACTTTCGTATGCGATCCAGCAAACGTGGAGATCGTATCCATCTGCTAGACTCCTGAGTTGGAGAGGTGATTTTTTCGCTGTCCATTTCTTCTCTATATATATGAACCGCCACCGGACAGCACTGTCCACCAGCCGCGCTCTTCTGTTGGAACTTCCAGCTCGGTAGTCTTTGACGAGAATCTCATCAGCGAATGCCTCAGGCGTCAGAGGCTATCTTCGTCCTGCGGTGCGGATGGTATCCGGGCCGCCATCCATTATCAAAGCTTACGGCAGTATCTTTGTACCAGTGCTGGCACCAATATCTGACAACTGTCTGAATACTTCCAATTTTCCGAGTGCTCGGAAAACGGCTCGCGTTTTTCGTGTTTTTAAATCGGGCGCCAAAAAGGATGTCGCAAACTATCGACTGATTTCTTTTCTCTCTGTCATTTCCAAGCTTTTCGCATTAACTATTCACAGCATATCATTGTTCATGCAGTGTAAAAACTGTTCTCGCTACAAATCAGCGTGGAGTTCGTTCTGGCCGCTCAACGACGACCAATCTTGTCAGCTTTATGATGCAGGTTTCCACACCCTTCATGGAACGGGAGCAAGTTAATGCTGTGCACTGTGACCTCAGCAAAGAATTTGACGTAGTCTATCAGCCCTAATCATCAACAGGGCCACTAGCAATGCCAAGACATTCCCACTCCTGGTGACCAGAGACTTCAACGCTCCTCATCAAGCATGGGGGTACCCACAAGCTAACCGCAAGGGCGTTAACCTATGGCAAGCGACAGTCAACAATAACCTCACACTTATAACAGATCCGGCTTTTCCGACCCGGATCGGCAACTCCTGCTCTAGGGATACCACGCCTGACCTCGTTTTCTTATGAAATGTAGAGTCGGCCTCTTGGTCCAACTTCCACGTGGACCTAGGCAGTGATCACAATATCCTGGCTACCTGCGTCAAGTGAAAAGTGGGGACCTCTAAGAGTTCACTATTACAGACTGAGACTCCTTTCGCAAGGTTAGGGAGGAGCGAGCACAAACAGAGTACTCTGCCCTTAGCCTAGAACAGTGGGCTGAACAGTTAAAGGAGGATATCAGGGCGGCGACAAAGAAAGTCCAGACTGAATTGGAGGTGGACAGGATGGATAGCCGCCTTGCTCATCTTCTAGAAGCTAAACAGTCCCTGTAAACAGATGGAAAGGGCAGAAACTCAACTGAAGGCTCCGAAAAAAGATCGTGGAGCTCCACAAAGCTATAGAAGAACACTGCCAAACCCCGAGCAGACAACAGCGGGATGAGGTCTGCGATTCGGTGGATGGCTAGATGAGAGTTGGAGCTAAATGAACCTACTCAAGCATCTGCTCGATGACACTAATACCAAGTCGAACCAAAGGCAAGTGACAGTGAAGGTTCTTCACGAGGCATCACAATCAGAGACAGTAGAGACCGTACTCGAAAGACTCGCTCGCAAGTACCTGCCACTGGGCAGCTCGAGTGACGTCGACTATCCGTCCGTCCGTCCGTCCGTCCGTCCGTCCGCAAGTTCGTCCGCAAGCCAGGGCGTATACTGGTTTAACCTGAGGCGCAAAACTGACCGAGCCGGTGCTACCAGACCAGCCGGGACGAGACTGGCGTGTCCTGCGGTGAACCAGTGTTCCAGGCCAGAGCTGAAATAGAGACCAGACAGAACGGGTCGATGCTGTTCCGCGTTCGAGCCCAGTGGTATAGCAGATGACCCTGGTCGAGAGTGCGATGCTCGGGCGAGCCACGTGAAAGGGTCCGGCACAACCGCCTGTTGGGGTCGTGGCCACGGTGCCGCGTTGCTGAGAGCGTGGTGCCTGCCATGCTGTCGCGCGAGCAGTTCATCGTCTGCTCGTGCGCTGGTCGCCTGTACGATTGCTTCGTACAAACGGCGCTGCAAGTCTGTGAGCACCGGCGCCTCCGACATCGTCACCAAGTACTGTGAGTGACCAACTTACGAGGATATTCATGAAGACTCATCGTATCGTCAGTGAGGACACGCGCTGTAACAACTCGCGTGAGCCGTGAATGGCGTGGACCGTTATAGGAATAGTTCAGTGTCTTATTAACTCATCGCAAGTGTAATTGTTGCCGTCTGTCGTTGACAAATGTTTGTGTTGTCTATGACTTCGCTGCCTGTATCTGAGTCTCTGGGCCACTGAGTGGATCACAGCTGATACAGTATGCCATCGCAGTGTTTGTGAACAAGTTAGTTTATTTTTCACCAAGCCCATGATGTCAAGACTGTCCAAGCACTTAAAAAAAGTGATAATATATGTACTGTTATGTTTGAAAACTTAAAAACGTTTTCTGGTGTTACTTTTCTTATACTCACATTTATGCATGTCTCTTTGCCTCTGTATTTGCGTGCCTCTTAGCAAAACCGTGTTCTTCTGTTGTATAGCTACGTCAATGCAACGTTTGTCACTGCTGGTGTATGAAGGAGAAGGGTAACCGCGGGGCCCAATTTTTATTGATCACCACCACATGAAGCCAACAGATAGTGATGCCAAGAAAAGCACAGGGGAAGTTATCTGTAGTTTTAATTGAAGTGTAGAGATGATAAATTGAAGGGAAATGAAAATGGATGAAAAAAACTATTTGCCGCCGGTGGGAGCCGCACCCAAAACAATCGCATTACGCGTGCGATGCCCTACCAATTGTGCTACACCCGCTGTGGTTGCTTAGTGGCGATGGTGTTGGGCTGCTGAGCGCGAAGTCGAGGTATCGAATCCCGGCCACGGCGGCTGCAATTAGATGGGGGCCAAATGCGAAAACACCCATGTACTTATATTTAGGTGCACGTTAAAGAACCCCAGGTGGTCCAAATCATTCCGGAATCCCCCGCTACGGCGTCCCTAATAATGAGATCGTGGTTTTGGCTCGTAAAACCCCACATTTTTTTTTTTTCATTTGTGCTACGGCAGCGGCTGTTCCAACGTCCATTTTCTTGGGTATTTATATGTGCGTAACCCTGGGAGGGTTAGCCAGCGCCACTCAGGTCCCTTTGACACTATCTCTGTATCACATGTGTCGACAGGTGCCCAGGACCACGTCAGGCAGGTGTATGATGCCTTTAGTCCCAGGCTCCAGGGCAGTGGCTGCCCGAAATAAACGTTTAATTTAATTGAAATTTAATTGAAATTTAATTGAAATTTAATTTAATTTAGTATTTCGATTTCGGTTAGCGCATCTTTGGTGACTGCCGATGGCTGTTTTAAGCTGGCTATGATCTGCTATCAGCGCTATGTGGGCGTGACGGCCGTCCCAATGTTATGCCGTTTACGGGGGAAAAAAAAAGAAGAAAAAAAGCCTATGGAAGGACTTTGTACGGGTGCGTTCGGGTATCCGGTGTTTGGGTGGCTGCGGCAAAATTCCCGATGGGCTTGCCTGATGTAAACGAGGGTGGCGATGTGGGCTTGTTGGTTGACCATCGTGGAATGGCGTGAAGTGTGGCGCAGCAAGGACAAGGTTTGCGCTTCCTTTCTTCTTGTGTTGTTGTTCTTGCTGGGCTACACTTCATGCCGTTCCATGTTGTCTGATGAATTCGTTGCCTGGTGTTAAGGAATAGAAACATCAATGACAAAGGCATAGGATAGGCACACTATACCGTATGAGGGGAGACAGTAGTAGAAATGCCAAGCTGAAACTTCACTGCGGCCATGCCGTTAGAGTAATTAGAGACAATGAATTTAGAAGCACGGTTCTGGATGAATTCAAGCAAATTTTAAAGGTTGGCTTGATGAGGGCCAATAATGAGATTAACATACTCGGGTTTAGGTCACTCAGCTCATTGGTTTATTAGTATAATTGGTTACTTCTTTAGTATTTGTATGGTTTATTATTATTATTATTATTATTATTATTATTATTATTATTATTATTATTATTATTATTCCCACCTTGAAGTTGTCCCCCGGTACGTTAATTAAGCAATAAACATTGACCAATTGATCTGTTGTACTAACTCTGCCATACCATATTTATGCAGTTACAATGCATTAAAGCTGTCCTGTTCCTCACGAGGCTATCTTTCATAATCGATCTGTTCGCGCGCACGTTCGCGAGTGCGCCGGTGACATGCCCTTAATTTTGAAAC